>NC_046156.1:114537701-114772188 GCF_011064425.1 Rattus rattus
TGGACCCCCGGCAGTCACACACCACATTCAGATTTAGGTGCTTTCCCTTGCTGTTGCCAGGGGTTTGAGATAGCCTAGTTTTGTTAGAGGATGTACCATAGGAAAGCTTACAACAGTATGTCAAATGCTGGACCATTTTGAGTGCCTGTAAGCCCTTTCCTTGGAAGAGCAAGAATTATTATTTTTTAAAGTAAAATATGATAAGACCAAAAATGCCATACCAAGCATTACACACTTAAATTGTCTTCATTTGGAATTGTTCTGTTTCTCCATTTCTCCAAGACTATTAATTTCTAATTTCTATGGTAGGTGGTGCAGGTCTGTGACTAACTACTTGTGAGCTGAGGAGGAAGCACTCCAAGTGTGAGACAGGCCTGTACTACACACAGGAGACCTTGTCTAGAACAGACACAGCCAGACAAGCAGACATGAAATGCAATCCTGACAAAGCTCCAATCCACGACCACACAATTAAGAAAACTAACCTTTGCCTTGGCCCCAGTGTGGTCAATCTCTTCTTCTGGGGTATGTTCAGCATGACATTTCTGATGACCTCCTTCTTCTTGGTCAACCTGCATTTTGTCCTGGCAAGAAAAAATATTAATTAATGATACAGTTTCCTTTTCTTGCAAAAAAGCACAGCCCTATTCCTGTGTTGAGATGTGTGTGTACACTAAAGCAGTTCACTTTTCAAATGTCAGTAGCAACACACAGATCACCAAGTATTTGACCAAAAAGATCAGGGGGAGCTATATAAACAGACTTTCTCATTCACCCTTTTTGGTCAACATATGCAAACAATATAGACAACTATTCTGAAATTCATTAATCAGTATTCACAAACAAGTTTTAAAAAAGGAGAATTTTCAATTTGACATGAAAATGTTGTGGACACTTTAGATAGAAAAACAATGAAAAAGATGAGACTCATAACCACACAATTCAGTTATATACTTTTAAATTTATTTTTTACTGAAAATATTTTTTCATACAATATATTCTGATCACAGTTTTCTTCCCTCATCTCCTCCCCACACGTCTAACTTCATGCCTTCTTTCTCTTTGTTACGTATTTTCAAACGTAGTAAAACACTTACGTCAATCAAAACTTAAATGTCTGTGAAGCATTGGAATATAAACTCCTAAGCCCCCAAAATCAGCTGTTTACTTGGCAAATAGTCTTAAGCAACACATACATTCTTGTGCTCTTTCTAATCACATTTACCATCTTCTCGAAAGAAGTTTAGAATATAGGAATCATTGTAATTCTCGCTATATCTGGAATTAAGAAACACATACTACTCAGAAAGCTCTCTTGAACAAATAAATGCACACTTTTGTCAAAGAGAAGGTGAAGAAAATAAATAAAAATGTTCAAAAGTCCCAAAAATAGAAATGGAAGCAATAGAACTGAGGGAGTCCTAGAGAAGGATAATCTAGGTAACTGAACAGGGTCTAAACCCTCAAGTATCACCAATGGGATATAAGAGATGGAAGGGAGCATCTCAGGTATAGAGGATGCATACAATAGAAAAAATTGATTCATTGATCAAAGACAATGTTAAATATAAAAATTTCCTTACATATGAAAAGACTAAACCTAAGAACAATAGGAATAGAAAAGCAATCATAGGTACAAGGCCCAGAAAACATTTTCAACAAAATCATAGAAGAAAAAAGGTTACTTTCCTAACCTAAAGAAAGAGCACACAGAGCACCAATAGACAAAGTCTTCTCACCATGTAATCATCAAAACACTAAATGCACAGAACAACTGAAGAATACTAAAAGCTGCAAGGGATAGAGGACAAGGAACATAAAAGGCAGATCTATCAGAATTACACTCAACTTTTCAACAGAGATTCTAAAAGTCAGAAGAGCTTTGGCTATGCAGACTCAGACTATAGATGCCAGCATAGACTATTACATCAAGTAAATCTTTCAATCATCATAGATGGAAAAAATAAAATATTCCATGACAAAATCAAATCTAAACAATATCTAGTTCCAAATCCAGCCCTACAGGTACTAGAAGGAAAAACATCCAACCCAAAGAGGTTAGATACACACAAGAAAACACCCAAGTAATTTTATACCAGAAAAACAAAAAGAACAGAAACATACCCACCACCACCACCAAAATAACAGAAATTAATAATCATTGGTCATTAATATATCAATATCAATGGGCCCAATTCCCCAATAAAAAGACAAAAGATAACAGAATGGATGCAGAAACAAGATCCAGCCTTCTGCTCTGTTCTTTGGAAAGTCAGTTGTGTTGGATGGTGTTTTGCTGGGACAAAAAAACATGAAGGGATGTTTTGTTGAAGTGGACATAGGTGAAAGGCTAAGTTAGACTCATGAAGGACCATTTGGCTGAAGCAGACACATGTGATGAAGAATTTTTTCTTAGGGACACTAATGTATTGGTATACCTTACATTGCATCTCCATGTCTGGACTCCATACAGAGAAACACACCAAAAAAACTTCTGGTGGTGTGCTGCAGCAGCTTTTTGCCACTTCTGTGTACTTGGGCTGATTGGCAGAGTGATGTTAGCTAAGACAGATTCATGTGTTAAGGCAAGACATGTGGTGAGGCTTGGCTTCCATAGCTAAACCCTTGGTATGGACTCTTCACTGATCTTCGTTTTGCTGAGAGAGGCACAGGTGAGAATGGGCAACCCTTTTGGTCATTTATGCTGACTGCTGCTGATTCAGCTGAGGCCTGGCTATTCCTGCTAGGCCATGCTACCACTGCTATATCCTGACACTACTCTACTGAACTGGGCTGCTGGTATATCTTTAAAGTGTTCGTGAGTGGATCAAGCTGCTGCTGCTGACCTGTAATGACCGGGTATGCACTCACTGATAAGTGGATATTAGCCCAAAATCTGGAATTACCCAAGATACAATCCACAGACCACATGAAGCTCAAGAAGAAGGATGACCAAAGTGCAGATGCTTCAGTCCTTCTTAAAAGGGGGACTAAAAATATAAAAATATTCATAGGAGGAGATATGGAGACAAAGTTTGGAGCAGAGACTGAAGGAATGGCCATTCAGAGCCTGCCCCACCTTGGGATACAGCCTATGTATATACAACCACCAAAACTAGACGATATTGATGAAGCTGAGAAGTGCATGCTGACAGCAGCCTGATATAGCTATCTCCTGAGATGTTCAGCTAGATCATGTCAAATCCAGAGGCGAATGCTAGAGCAAACCACTGAACTGAGAATGGGGCCCCATTGGAGGAATTAGAGAAAGGATTGAAGGAGCTGAAGGAGCTTGCAACCCCATAAGAACAACAATACCAACCAACCAGAGCTCCCAGGGATTAAATCACCATTCAAAGAATACACATGGATAGACCCATGGCTCCAGGTGCATATGTAGCAGAGGTTGGCCTTGTTGATCACCAATGGGAGGAAAAGCCCTTGGTCTTGCCAAGAATGGACCCCCCAGTGTAGGGGAATGTCAGAGGGGAGAGGCGGGAAGGGGAGATGGGTGGGGAGGAGGCACACCCTCATAGAAGAAAGGGGATAGGGATGGGATAGGGGCTTATGGCGGAAACCAGGAAGCAGACTAACACTTAAATGTAAATAAAAATAACCAAGAAAAAAAAAGAAAAAAAAGCAAAAAAAAAAAAAAAAAAAAACCCTTCTGGAGATACCAACCATCATCCCTGATTTCAAGCTCTACCACAGAGCTATAGTAATAAATATCATATGGTATTGTATAAAAACAGGTTGATAAATGGAATCAAATTAGGACATAAACACACATACGTATGGTACCTGGTTTTTGAGAAAGAAGTCATAAAGACACACACACACACACACACACACACACAATCATCTTCAACAAATGATGCTGGTCTAACTGGATGTAGGCATTTAGAAGAATGCAAATAAACCCATATCTATTACCCTGCGCAAAACTCAAGTTCAAGTGGATCAAAAACCTCAACATAAAACTAGACACACTGAATCTGGTTAAAGAGAGAGGAGGTGGGGGGAATAGTATTGCACTGATGTTCAATGGAGGACTTGGAGGAGAGGGAGAAAAACTGTAGTTGGGACATGATATATGAGAGAATGATGCTTTTTAAAAAATTACTGGGAAAAATACCATGGACCATAATTCAAGCATTTTTAAGTAATAGTACAACTTTGATCAATCAAGAAGAAAGATAAATATGATTCTTGTTAAATGAAGTATGCAACTTCCCAAAAGAGGAAAAATTGTGCTGTAATAAGATAAACCCTCCTCCATCTTAAATGGGGTCTTCCTAATGTCCCTCGGGTATGGACTTCAGTAAGCATCTGACCTCAGGCTCCTGAGTGGCTGATACTCTGGAGACCTCCCCTAGTTATCTTATGGGTATGGATGCTTGGCCTGCATCTTTGTCTGGGTACCAGTTGTGTACCTGGTGCCTGAGCAGGCCAGAAGAGGGTGTGGAATTTGGAGCTCACCTTACAAGCAGGTGTAAGCTGCCATGTGTGTGCTGGGAAGAAAGCCTGGGTCCTCTGGGAGAGCAGTTGGTACTCACCCACTGAGCCATCTCTCCAGCTCCCACACAACTTTTTAAAAATTTTAAGTGAAACTCTTCTTCTGTAGCCATGCTGACTTCAACCTCTCTGCAAACTTTCTCTTCCTGAGTGCCAGAATTATAAGCAAAACTACCCATTCTGTCCCCTCTCTCTCCAGCCCCCTCTTTCTGTTTGTGGGGTGTGTGTGTGTGGGGGGTGTTTATGCATGTGCAAGCTCAGAGAGGCAGAGTTAAAGGCCAGCCTGAATGACAGAGTGGGTCACAGGTCAGCTACACAGTACAACCTGTTTTGAAGAAAACACACACACACACACACATACACACACACACACACACACACACACACACGACCCAATAACACTTTACAAATGCAGTTGACAATAAGATACAAATTGTGCACATTTTCTCTTCAGTGATAGAATCAGGCTCTTCCTGAGCTGGGCAGAAAGGCAAAGGTGCACACTTGTGAGCCTAGCGTTCTAAAGATGGAAGCAGGAGGAGCAGGAGTTCCTTGGCCTCAGCTACAGAGGGTTTAAGAACAGCCTGGGGATCATGAGCCCCCGCCTCAACAATCCCTATAGTACTCCTTCCTACAGTATCAGCAGGAAACTCACTACTCACAAATCTGTCTTTCAATGCCACCTGACATATAGCATATCCCTTTGTTTAACTGCCACAGATGCACTATAAGTAAACCCTTAAAATACTTATGAAACTATTTAAGAAGCTATCTTTAATCCCAGAATGCCAGGAGGTAGAGGCAGGTGGATACCTATAAGTTAGAGGCCACCTGATCTACATAGTGATACCCTGTCTAAAAAGAACAACAAAGTTGTTTTATCTAGTTATAAATAAAATGTACATTTTACAGAGTTTAGCCCTGGATTTTAAACTCACACGTTCTATATAAGCTATGAAAGATGCTTTGGCCCCTCAGAAATGCATTACAATATAGACAGTGCAGATCCTATTTAAACTAAATGTCTTCCTTAGTGTGGTTGAGAGACTCTACAGAAGAAACTCCAAGGCCAAGTAAGGCCAAATAAGGTACTCACTACTGAGGTGCTGTCAAGATCCCTGGTGAGAAGACCCTGAGACATGGTTTCTACCTACCACATCCTCTTTGCCTTCGTTCTTAGAAGCTTCTGTTTCCATGGGGGCATCGTTATGATCACCTTCCAGATTCTGCTTCTCAATTACTGATGCACTGGCCACACTGAAGATTCCATGGATGTTAATACGAACTTTAACCTTTACTTTAGAACTGTCACCATCAGACTGTGGGAAAACATTCTGAATAGTGAAGTTTCCTTAAGGAAAAAAAGCTTTCATTAGTGTATGAACCTCGATCAAACTCATTAAAGGCTTTAGTAACTTAATCATCATCTTTAAGCATATGTAAAAATATGAATAAGTTCTGGATGACTGCTATGGGACAAGTGCTTTGCTCAGATAATCCTCTTTAGAGCATTTATGAGCTACTGTGAAGACTTACACATTAAATAATTTGCTAGGAAAATGTGACTTTGATATTATATATACATTTATCATGTGCCTATGCACAGATATAAATGCCACCATCAAGTGTGGAGGTCAGAGACAACTTTCAGGCGGTCCTATCTGGAAGTTGAACTCAGGTCCTCAGGCTTGGTGGCAAATGCCTTAATTCTACTTAGTATCGTGCCAGGCAAAGCACTGGGAGTTTAAACTAGGAACAATTTGATTCAAAAGCTAATAAATGACTTTGAGTAACTTATAATTAAAAGCCAAAACAATAAAGTCTAATTTCTGAATTTGAAAGCCATACACACACATATACACAACAATTTTGCTGAATTTTATAAACAAAAACTGTTATCACAGTTTATGAATAAAGGTCTTCTAAACATTAAAAACAAAATTGATGCCAAAATTAGTGATAGCAAGTAAAGAGACTAAGAGGCCAAAAGTAAGATAGGCCAGTAAACAAATTTGGCCTGTAGTTTTACAGGTTGGGTTATACCTTCAATACTCATTCTAATCAGGCCTCCTGAAGTATCTCACATGGTGATGGTACTTAGTGGTTTTTCTGTTTGTTTTTAAGAAGGTATTAAACTGAAGACTGGTTTCCTTATCAGAAGGAAATATTCAGGAAAGAGAGAGAAGCATGTGACAAGAGAGAATACCAGTCACTATGACAATGGCCACCTACGGAGAAAGGAGAGGGACCTGGAATGGATCCCTCCTTTGGAGCCCTACCAAGAAACACACTTTCTTTGCTCAGGTCAGAACTCTAGCTCCTGATGATGACAATAAATGCCTGCTACAGAGATATTTAGCTGTACACCTGTAGCAGCCATCAAAACCAGCATAACCTGCATTAACTTCCATTGCATTGGTGATGTGCTATCTTATTTTCAGTCTACCAATACAGAAAAAAATTAAATTTTCTTTTAAACATTATAAAATTATGTTTTATATTGTATCATTTAAAACTAAACAGATAAAATGGACATCACAGTTCCTTATCTGCTCTTTCATATCACCCCATAGTACAGTTTCAGAATCACACAGTGATGTTAATAAAATTTGAGTAAAAGTGTTTTTCAGTAAACAACCTTGACCAATTTTTCAGGCCAATTTTAGAGTACTTACACTACAAGTCAATGAGAACAGGAGGACTGCTTGGGAAGCGGATGAGGAGTGGCAGAAAGAGAATGAGAGGATAATGGGGGGGGGCGTATGACCAAAGCACACTATGCACACACACACACACACACACACACACACACACACACACACACACCTGAATGTCATAATGAATCCTGTCATTTTTATATATACTAACAAAAATGTCAAAACAAATAATTAACAGTCCAAACATGCTATTTTTCTAGAAATAAACTAAGCATGAAAAAGTTCATAGTTACAAAAAGGAACATATTTCTTTAAAATACAAGACCAATTTAAATGAAATGCTAACTTTTGCTTAATTCATTATATATGGTTTATTAAAGGTTAAACACTAAATTTTTTTGTTGTCTTACCAATTCTTGGATCAGGATAAGGCACTTCATGCAAATTAGTATAAAATGCTTCTAGTTCAAATGGTTCCTTCTTGTGGAAAGTTATGACTTTTGAGAATGGAGCTGGGTGGTTCTTAGAGAAGACTTCACATTCCCTACAGCACAGTGGGAAAGACTCACTTAATGAACAGGTTGCTTGGGAAGCCAATGTCAGAACATATTTAGCACATGAGCAGCAATTGCCAACAAATTAACAAATGTAAAGAAAAACAGCTATGGATTTTTCTATTTTCAACAAGTTTATAGTTTAAGGCTTTCTGAATGTCTAACAAAACTGTGCATCACTGTACACTAAGAGAAAAAAATTACTGGGATATGCATATTGTGAGGTTGTATGTAGGAAGGGTCAGGCCCTGCCTTATTAACTCTCCAACACCTGCCTTATGCAGCCCTTTGAATTATAGCTCCTGTTAAGTACACTTATTTGGAAATAGATTTCCAGTTACAGAAGGGTACAGATATAAGGACAGGACAAAGAGTGCCTCTGTATCAGTCACCTGGCCTTGCTTACTACTGCCCTTTTCCCTACTTGTCTTTCCATTTGAATGTACATACTCTATCTGTGCATTTTTCACTAAACAATTCGAAAGTGATACAATATGTTACTATTTTAAATACTTCAGTGTACACTTCCAATTGTTCAACCTATGCCCGTGTATAGTGTTTTCTTCCCCCTAGAACAGGAAATTCTAAACTTGTAGTGATCTCTATTACTTAAAGAATGTAACAGGAACATTTATGTATTGACCATGGCTATCTATTATATAACATTATTTATTACCTAAGTGGCACAGGGCTTAAATACACAACTCATCTTTCTATTCCAGGAGCCTACTAATACTTTCTTCTGTCTTACTGTGTTCACTGTCGCACTGTTAGAGTTAGAGTTTAGTTTACTCTCTTATATTTGGATTTTTCTCATTTATACATTTAACTGAAATTGACTCTACAGAACAGTTCCTGACTTAAGTTGAGATTAAACTGAGCCATCCAAATGCTCTGCAGTGCATTCATATAGAATTGTGTCTTCCTTCCTTAGGGCTTCTATTGCTGCAGTAAAACACTATGGCCTAAAAGCAAGTTGAGGAAGGAAGGGCTTATTCAGCTACACTTCTACATCACAGTTTATCATCAAAGCCAGGACTTTCCTAATGTTGGACCTTTTAATACAGTTTCTCATATCATGGTGACCCCAACCATAAAATTATTTTCATTGCTACTTTAGAACTGTAATTTTGCTACTGTTATTAATCATAATGTAAATATCTATTTTTCTGATGTTCTTAGGTGCCTCCTGTGAAAGAGTCACTTGACCAGCAAAGGACCCTTGACCAGCAGGTTGGGAATCACTGCTCTACAGGTTGGCCCACAGCCTGATCATGGAGGAATTTTTTTCAATGGAGTTAATGTGAATATGCTCATCATGGTTTGCAAATGTATTATTTCTTACAGTCTCTTTCTCTAATAATATTTTAGTATATCTAATATAATTTTTAGAAGCATAAACTCTAATTTAGAAAAAGCAGATTTGTCTGGCTAAAAATTTATGATAAAATATAATGAAAAATTTAAAAATAACCTACCCAGTCCCTTCTTCAAAAGAAGTCTTCCAACTTAATGTGACTGAGTAGGGAACAAGGTCTGTTATGGAAAATTCACGCACTTTAAATGCTGGTGAGAGAATCGCACACTGAAAGTAAGAAGTGCACTTAAGTGAGCAAGTACAAATCACACTCTAGGGAAACCAGAACTAAATTCTTAGTACTGTCTTTACCATAAAAATTGTTAAGATTTTACATTTTGCTACCTTTGGTAATGACAAATGAAACTTTAAAATGGCCCAAGTATTTTATATGGTTTTACAAAAACTAATTTAAAAACAGCTTTAAATTTCCAAGAACCATTAATGGACATACTCTCAAGAATTCAGTTTTCAGAACATAAGCACATTATCCTATGACACTTTAAAAATTTAAGCAGAACCAGGCATAATGGTGCATGCCTTTAATCCCAGCATTTCAAAGACAGAGGCAAGTACATAGATACACATACAGTGTTGTGTGTGATTGGGGGAGGGAGGGAGAAACAGATGGACAGAGCAGACAGTCAATTTACTTTCATTCTATTGATGTGGTGACTGGAACAGACACTGTCCAACCTACAAACGAAGCAGCCCTTACCTGCAGTGCACATCCTCGGGCGACGGCTTCATCAGCATTTAGGGTGGTACTGATGTCTTTCAGGAAGAACCTAGTGACTTGCTCCTTGACTGCAGGAATCCGAGTAGCTCCTCCTACGATTTCTATGCTGTTTATGTCTTCACGTTGTAAATCTGCAAGTAAAATGTTTTTCCGTGAAAGAATGAGGACTATTAAAAATTCTTGCACACTAGCTATTTGAAGGAACTTTATATGTAAGGGGATTTTTTTATTTGTTCAAAAGAAAAAAATTATGAAACAGGTAAATCAAAGCACTGTGTGAGACCACTGAGTGTGGTCCAGATGGCAATGATGGATGACAGGGATAGAAAAATCTCCTAATGAGCTCTAAAGCTCTCCAGGGCTTGTCACCTTCCTAACTGGCACATTTTGGCCTTATTAAGCTATTTTTTTTATTATTAACTTGAATATTTCTTATATACATTTCGAGTGTTATTCCCTTTCCCGGTTTCCGGGCAAACATCCCCCTCCCCCCTCCTCTTCCTTATGGGTGTTCCCCTCCCAACCCTCCCCCCATTGCCGCCCTCCCCCCAACAGTCTAGTTCACTGGGGGTTCAGTCTTAGCAGGACCCAGGGCTTCCCCTTCCACTGATGCTCTTACTAGGATATTCATTGCTACCTATGAGGTCAGAGTCCAGGGTCAGTCCATGTATAGTCTTTAGGTAGTGGCTTAGTCCCTGGAAGCTCTGGTTGCTTGGCATTATTAAGCTATTTTTAAAGTTATCTTCAAGACAGAAATCATGTCCTTATTTCTGGTTTAATCTCCTACCAAAATCTTAGGAAATTAAATAAAACACCCCAAAAATACAGTTGGAAGGTTTATGATGTAAACAATATAACAAGCAATGAAAAATGCTCAGGAAACTGAACATTTTGTATCCTGTTCTATGAATGAATGAGTTGTAATTTCTTTCAAAGTGAAAAATACAAAACAAAGCAAAACAAAATAAGAAGTAAGTCGTCATTTCCACTTACTAGCTTGATCCATTACTGCTTTTAAAGGTGGTTCAACCCTGGCCAACAGGGAAGCACACAACTGTTCAAATTGAGCCCTGTGAGAAAATGAAATAAAAATCATTATTTTGGAGAAGGAAAGTTGAACATACCCTCTAAAGCAACCAGAACTTGGGGAAAACCCCCCAAACATGACTCAAACAGAAAATCAGCAAGCACTCTTCCAACTGAAAGCACATGGTACCTGTTCATCTTACTAGAAACATCAAGGTCATTCATGAAACACTCGATGTTTAGGGGAAGATCTGACGCATTTGCACTCATCAGCTTCTTTAGTTTTTCACATTCCTGATACAGCCGCAACAAGGCCCGAGAGTTCTCTTTGACATTTATCTTATATTTGGCCTTGAATTCATCACAGAAGTAGTCTACTAAAGCCTCATCAAAGTTCCTTCCACCCAAATATGGGTCAAAGGTAGTAGCCAACACCTGTTTAAATAAGAGAAATAACTAAGTTTTGTGAAGTACATTGTCTCTTCATTACTTTTCTAATAACATAACAAAACACCATGACCAAGGCACAACCTAAAAGACAAATTTAATCTGAAGCTCACAGGTTCAGAGGGTGAGTCTATGACCATCATGACAGGAAACATGGCAGCATGCTTTCAGGGCTAGAGCTTTCATCTTGAGGCACAGCCACAGGCAGAGAAAGCTAACAGTAACACACTTCCTCTCAAGGCCATACCTCCTAACCTTCCCAAACAGTTCTACCAACTGAGGACCAAGTATTTAAACACAGGAGCCTATGGGGGCTAGTCTCATTCAAACCACCACACTCCATTTCCTGGCCCCTATAGACTTAATGACCATATCATAATGCAAAATGCATTTAATCAAACATCAAAATTCCTATTGTTTAAAAATCTAGTCTCTTCAATTGTAACCTCCTGTAAAATAAAAATCAAATAGCAAATTACATACTTTTAACAAACAGTGGGACAAAATATATTTTTACCATTCCAAAAGGGGGACATAGTGAGGAAACTTTGGGCAAAAGCAAGATCAAAGCACACAAAGGCAATCACCAAATTGTGTTTGTGTGTGAAAACACATAGACGGCTCCCCTTTTTCAGCTTTGCTGTGTACAACATACTTCTCTTAGGCTGGTTCAACTCTGCATGAAGCTCTCTCCAGCACATATCCCACAGCTCTGGCATCTTCAATATTTTGGGGTCTCTAGAGCAACCAGGCTTTACTTGCATAGCTTCATGCGATGACCATCAGGGTCTCCATGTAGGCTCCCCTGCTATATTCCTGGTCTTGGTGCTTTTCTTCAACTGTAGGAAGAGTCAGCAGTCCTTTTTCTCATGCATCCTTCATGACTCTAATTTTTTATTTTCCTTTCTTTTTGAGAGAGGGTTTTTCCATAAAGACTTAGTGGTTCTAGAAATCCTAAGTAGATCAGACTGGCCTCAAATTCATAGAGATCTATCTGCCTCTGCCTCATTTTATGCTAGGATTAAAGGTGTGGCTTCCTTCGTAACTTTAAAGCCAGAACCACAGCTACAAAATTCATCTGCTTGCTTGGGGTAGAGCATGGCCCTGCCTTCTTCTTCGATTAAATTTTAATAAGTTTTCCTTAGTAGTTGCTTTTAAGGCAGACAAAATTAAAATTCCTTTAGTCCTCTCTTTTCACAAGTTGCAGAATTAGATGGGTGGCACCTTGCTCAGAGGGCACTACTGCCTTTGTTTCATTTCTGATCAGACATCTCCTTGATCATTTTATCTTCTTCAGCACAAGCCTGGGCTCCAACATGAAAATTTTCTGGTACTCTTCCCTTCAAACTATTCATTTTATATATCTTTTCACCCAACTGCTCTTTTTCATTGTAGTCCTGCATAAGAGTGATTACTAATAACCAAGCAACAGAGTCAATATTAGGTTGTTTTGAAATCTCTTCCACCAATTAAATTAGTCTAGAATTCTTCAATTTGGCCTCCAAGAGATTATTAGAACAAGGACAAAAAGCAGCTATGTTCTTTGCCAAAATATCTTAAGAAAATGGTCTCTAGCCAACTTCTTTTTTTTTTTCCATCTTTATTAACTTGGATCTTTTTTTTTTATCTTTATTAACTTGAGTATTTCTTATTTACATTTCGATTGCTATTCCCCTTCCCAGTTTCCAGGCCAACATTCCCCTAACCCCCCCTCCCCTTCTATATGGGCTTCCCCTCCAACTTGGATATTTCTTATTTACATTTCGATTGTTATTCCCTTTCCTGGTTTCTGGTCCAATATCCCCCCAGCCCCTCCCCCCTTCTGTATGGGTGTTCCCGTCCCCATCCTCCCCCCCATTACAACCCTCCCCCCAACAATCATGTTCACTGGGGGTTCAGTCTTGGCAGGACCAAGGGCTTCCCCTTCCACTGGTGATCTTACTAGGCTATTCATTGCTACCTATACAGTTGGAGCCCAGGGTCAGTCCATGTATAGTCTTTGGGTAGTGGCTTAGTCCCTGGAAGCTCTGGTTGGTTGGCATTGTTGTTCATATGGGGTCTCGAGCCCCTTCAAGCTCTTCCAGTCCTTTCTCTGATTCCTTCAACGGGGGTCCTATTCTCAGTTCAGTGGTTTAATGATGGAATTCACCTATGTATTTGCTATATTCTGGCTGTGTCTCTTGAGAGAGATCTACATTCGGTTACTGTCACCCTGCACTTCTTTGCTTCACCCATCTTATCTAGTTTGGTGGCTGTATATGTATGGGCCACATGTGGGGCAGGCTCTGAATGGGTGTTCTTTCTGCCTCTGTTTTAAATTTGCCTCCCCATTCCCTCCCAAGGGTATCCTTGTTCCCCTTTTAAAGAAGGAGTGACGCATTCGCATTTTGGTCATCTTTCTTGAGTTTCATGTGTTCTGTGTATCTAGGGTAATTCGAGCATTTGGGTTAATATCCACTTATCAATGAGTGCATACCATGTGTGTTTTTCTGTGATTGGGTTACCTCACTCAGGATGATATTTTCCAGTTCCACCCATTTGCCTATGAATTTCATAAAGTCATTGTTTTTGATAGCTGAGTAGTATTCCATTGTATAGATGTACCACATTTTCTGTATCCATTCCTCTGTTGAAGGGCATCTGGGTTCTTTCCAGCTTCTGGCTATTATAAATAAGGCTGCTATGAACATAGTGGAGCACGTGTCTTTGTTATATGTTGGGACATCTTTTAGGTATATGCCCAAGAGAGGTATAGCTGGGTCCTCAGGTAGTTCAATGTCCAAGTTTCTGAGGACCCTCCAGACTGATTTCCAGAATGGGTTGTACCAGTCTTCTAGCTAACTTCTTAAAATTGTTTCCTCCAGATCTTCTTGGGTTAGCCTTCATAGTCCACATAGCTCAGCTATCTTTCAAGTTCCCATGCTTATAGGATTCAATGGCATTTCTAGCCCAAAGTCCCGAAGTCTACATTCCTCCAAAATAAACTTGATCAGGCCTGCCACAGTCAACAGTTCATGTCAGGAGCCATCATAGGAGAAGCTAAAATCTTCTTCCTGAATCTTCTGAGATGCTCCCTTGATTAAAAATCTATGATGAGCTCCAATAGGCAAAACACAGGAGAAATTCTGTTTTAGGAAGATTCCCTGCTATTAATATGCTTCTCTTGTTATTATTAAACATATATAACAATCACTAGGTACTAGCGCATTCTTTTGAGCAGATCTCTGCAGAACAACAAAGATGTACTGTCTTGTAGTGATGTTATATAGACAAATAGATGATTTCTTAATCCTTAATGATGATCTTATAAGAATTCCTAAGTTTATAGTCATTAAGCTCTTTTAATAGCACAGCTATTTTATACTTTGTGATAGTCAAAACTGTAATGAGAACTCTTCCAGTCTTTAGTGTCATGAGTTAATTGGTTCTGAGATAGTAAGCAGACTTCCTGCACCTTACAGAACATTCTAAGAGACTGTAAAACCATTAACCAAAGGTTGTAAAAAGGGAATTAGAATTTATTATAGGTGCTAGGATGAAGATAAAATATTGACTGGGTTTTATCTAGAAAACTTCACTAATATTTGCTTTGCATAACGTTAATTCTTTTAACTCTCCATGAACCTGAAGTTGATGACAGTTGATGGATGTTTAGACATATTACTCTAATGGATATGTATATAAACATTATCTGTTGTAAACTTATTTATGATTTGGAATTATGTAAACTTTTACCATGTGATCCATATTCTAAGATGTATAAGTGTTGAGGACATAGAGAGAAAATGGAACTGAGCTGAGGACACCATTTTAGATAGAACACCTTGATAGAACTGAACTGATGAGAATTTTTTAGAACTCAAGACAGTTTTTAGTAGAACTCAGAAGAAATTAGGGAAAAGGCACAGTATTGGAAGTAATGACATTGAGAGCAAGAGTATTATTGTGACATCAGAGAAGGAGGAGAGAGCAAGATTAGAAGGAGAATGAAGAGTGGAATAACTTAGAAACTATAAGGAAACTTAAAATACTAGAAGAGCAATATGCAGAATGTTAAGGGAAAAGGAAAAAAAAGCAGGAGCAGGCAGGCTTCTCCTTACTATGGGACAGAATAGGTCTTTTCTTTACAGCAAGGTAGGCTTAGTCTTACTAAAGAGAACAAAGCTTTCTCCTTATAGACTTAGTTTAATTCATTTAGCAATAAAAGGGTAGAAGCCTTTTCTTTATGCAGTAAACCTACTGGGGCTCATTCTTCATCCAGAATGGTAGTTCTTTCTCCACTAGCACTTTTGCTCCATGTACATATGTAAGTGTATGGATGTGTGGGTGTAAAAAGTATGTAATTATGATGAGGACAGCATAAGCTGGACCCACAGTTCAATAGAATTTAAAAAAAAAAGTATAGCCATGAATCTGTATGCATAATTTATGTGAGTTTAATCCATATTTGCTTGTGTAAAAGGTTTTTTCTCTGTGTGATTCTCTTCTCCTGGTTCAAAGAAGTTTACCTGCCGCTTGTTCCCCTTAACTAACAAGCAAGGCTCTCCATAAAAAAAACAGAAAAGGCTCTAACCAAATTAATCCCCTGCTGTATTTTTGATAAGGTACTAAATACCCAGGCAGGTTTCTGGTCTCCAGAGGACTCAGGCAGCTCAGCTGTTATAAAGTAACTTAGACTTAAGTGAGGTTAAAAGTCTTGTTATACAACAAGCCTAAATATCTTGAAAGAAAGGCTGCCCCTAACAGAATTCACTCTTAGTATTTGAACCTCTGTCTTAGTTACTTCTCTGTGCTGATTATTATTGAGGGAAAAGAAAATGTAGATGATGTCTAATTTGGGGCTAAAACCCATGACACCTGTCTCCTGAGACCCCTTGTGGCAAGGCACAGCAGGAACAGGTGGGCTTAGATTCTGATTCCGCAAAAGGAAATGTGAGGGAGGAGGGAGAGAGAGGTGGGGGTTTGGAGGGAGAACGTAATTAGAATGACAGGTTTTTGGGGGAAACCTCAATTGTGGGCACCTCTCAAGCAACTCTTAGTAACTTCTAAGCTTATTCTCAACTAGAAGACCATATTTAAACATATGAACCTGTTTAGGGACCAGTTGCATTTCAAACCACCACAAACAAAAATAAAATAAAAACAAACAAACAAAAACCCTCTAAAATTGTGAAAGTAAGGCCAACCAAAAGATCCTGTCAATGGAATGCCAAATGTTTGTACCTGGCTCCAAACGGTTCCTGCTTTTATGCTACCTGCTGCGTAGTTATCCGGCACCCCCACTTAGTTCTTTCTAGAAATAACTAGTGACAACTAAAGAGAGCTCATCTCATTTACGCTCACTGGTTCTCCCTAATACATGAACCCCCAAAACGAAATGCTAAGAGTAGAAGAGCAGTCTTCACGAGTGCGGACCAGAGGTAAAGCCGCGAGAGAGAAGAGACCAAAGAGTGATCTATAGCATTACATGTAATCAGTCAGTTTTCAGGACAGTATTTCTGCCTTTCCGTTGCAATCTTTTTGCAAAAGAGCACTACTTTACTTTTATAACAACATAAGGGCCAAGCACACAAACGAGATTAAAACCTACTACTTCCACCAGGACTAGAGGCTGCAGCAGCCGGACTGGCTGTCTGTGGAGTCGAGATAAGTCAGAATCTCCAGGATGATCAACCCTTCTCCCCAAGAAAAATGGAGAGAAATAAGTCATAATCCCCTGATTAGGGAGGTCACTCCTTCCGCAAGCGTGAACCATCAGAGTTTCTTTCTAGAGGGGACACCATGCAGGATGCCAAGTGCACAAGAGGTGCTCTTTCCCACAGACTCTGCATAGACTGCATGAATACAGAACATCCACAGGGTCCACTGCTACCCACATGAAAAGTACAAAACTCGTCCTTCCATGTAATAATGTGTGTATTAAACTGAGAATCAGGGCCATTAAGGCTATTGCATCTATCAATCTTATAAGACTGACAGATTTGAATAAGACTCACTGATGAAAAACGTATGAGATGACTTTGCTTTAAAGAAAGCAGGAAAATTCACCCTTTGTTACTAAGCGCAAAATTCTAAGATCTGAGGCCAGAGTGATTAAGGCAACTTATACAAAAACTGGGCCTATAATTTCAGCAATGCCTTTTCCCTTTATTTTCTAATTCTAGAGATTTTGTTTATAGTACCATGAAGGTCAGTGCACATCACGGATGACACACACAAACCTGTAAGCAGAGATATAACACTGCTGCAGAAACTGATAGAGGCACATACATTTTCCAAGCATTATCACATCTGCAGAAATCCCAGGACTCTCCTCCATAGGCCTAGCAGCTATCAAATCTCTCAGCTTGAGAGAGGATGCAGGATGCAGACTCTGAGAGCCATCACACTGCCTGTGGGCTTTACGCATGGCGCGCTGCCACTGGAGTTACCCATGCTCCTGAAAACCCTCTCCTTTTACTCATACTTTGAGAAGCTCCAGGGAGTTCATTAGCAGTTTCTAGAAAGTTTTCATCATCAGTAGAAGAACCCAAGGTCAGGAGAGTCAGAAATTGATAGCCGCCCTTCTATGATTGCTGTTTTTGACTAGATATGTATATAAGAATATACATAATGAGAATGTTTAGATTTTTATGTATGAGTGTTTTGTCTATATGTATGTTCACGTGCACCATGTGCATGCTAGTATCCTCAGAAATCAGGAAAGAGGCAGCCAGATCTCCTGTAACTAGGTTCTGGGAGTTCCGGTGGACCATCAAGTGCTGAAGCTGAGACTTGGGTCCACGTGCAGAGACTTGAAAGCACTTGTTAGATTCTTACAGACTGTGTAATCCTTACTCATCAAAGTCTACAGACAAGAAAGCCAAAGCAAATACTTACTTTCTAAGCTTCTCTTTGTTAAAAGCACAAACAGAGACCTGATAGGCAGAATGCCCCATGTCGTCATACACAACGTTCTGAGCTTCTCATCTAATGAGGGAAGATACGCATAAATTCTCATGCTGTGACGTCAACTGTGGAGACCAAATGTGAGGTTAAACATTGTATAGTTGCACACTGACAAGACAAAAGCGAAAAGCTCATTTTGCATTTTGTACTCTAAGGCCAGTCACGGTAAAGAGTAGATTCCCAACTCTCGATGAGCTTTTCATAAACTGCTTAGTGTTTTGATTTTCCTGACTGCTCATCTGAAAGAAGTTTGGCAGTAACTATTCTCACAAGTTCAAATATGAGTTTCAAAATTCTGAATCTCCAAACAACATATTATGTGAAACTAGTGCAAGAGGTGAAAATCAGTAGAGAAAAATGCTAATGTTTTGACATAACCATCGACCTGACAGTGGTTTCATATTCATCAGCTCTCAGACCAGTTTAGGGCCTGCCAACTCGGGCTGCAGCTATCACCAAGATCTTTCTCTTCTGCATCGAGTGAAAAAGCTCGATCCTGGTAAGAACAGTCGGAGTGCATGCCTCAGTGTAACAGACTTAATAGCAACTACATGAAAACATGTGACTATAAAGCAACATAAAATGCTAGTGTGGATTCTTAGATTGGATACTTTCTATGCCACACAGGTCAGATTTGAGTATGAACACAACATAGTTAGTGCATGACCACAGCTCTGTTTCTGCCCATGAGGAGACCAGTGTGCGTCTGGTTACTGTGCTGAGACCACTAAGGACCTAAGCCGTGCGTGTGCTGCTCCTTCGCACTGGACCTTTGTGTGGGAGACAAGACTCAGTAGATGCTCAACAAACTGAGGGGCGTATCCTCTACTGAAAAGTGGTGGAGGACTCCATTTCTGTGTGTCCTAGATCTTGTGCTCGACCTTCTAGCCTATACCAATTGATGCTGCAGTCGTTCTCCTACTGGGACAAACCAATAGAATTGCCCATTATTGTGTCTTCGTCCTTCAAAATTAAGGAGCCTAAATAAACCAGTTTTTGTTGCTACACAGGTAGGCTATCTCCATTGTTTTGATACCATACTGAAAATCTTGACTAATATATTCAGACCACAAACAGTCCCAGCATGGCATCATTTATACCTTTTAATCCCTGCATTTGGGAAGGCACAGACAAGAGGATCTCTATGAGCTTTGGGAGCCAATGAATTTCAGGTCATCCACCTATGTACTACTACAGCAGTAAGAACCCATTTTAAAACAAACAAACCAAGCACGCAATGTTAATTTATAAAACAAAATACTAGTTCATCTCTAATAATGGAAAAGTCCCAAACCCTAAAGACTATAGAAATGAATAAGATTGTATATACCTAATATAGTATATCACATATTAGAATCCTAAGTCTCACTAAGACTCAGCTAATCTCTCATGTCAAGGAAATAGCATCATAGTTAGATATGCAGGGGCTGGAGAGATGGCTCACTGGTTAAAAACACATGTTACTGAAGAGTCCTAGGGTCCTGTTCTCAGTACCCAGATCAGGCAGAATTTCCTGTAACTCCAGTTTCCAGCAGTCCCTTCTTCAGACCTCTCATGGCATAAACACACCTTGCTGCAGACGAAGCAGATGCACTATGTACATAGCTGATAGGTAAAAATGTATGCAGTGCACTTTGGTTTCACTTCTGGGAAATGTATGTACAGCTAGAGAGATGGAGATCCAGGTGTTTCAAGTGGTGGCTGGCAACTTTCTAAGGAGAAAAATATCATGACAGGAGGTTGTTTTCAAAGGCCATCAAAAATGCTGTGTTTACACTAAAAATGTTAACACCCACTTTTAAAATATATACTATTTATTCTGACTTATGTCACAAGATGAAATGCATTGGATTTTAGCCCAAATTATAATTATTGAGACCATCAAGGGCGTGACAAAATACTCTAATACCTTAGAGCAACCTCTCAGATTGCCTGGATTGTTGCCAGGCGCAGTTACAATTTGCTACTGTTTCCTCCTTTCTTTCATTTCTGACGTGCGTATGTAGGGATTGTATAATGCCACAGCATGTGGTACAGAGGTCAGAGAGGGACAACCTGTAGAAGGAATTCTCTCCTTTCTACCTTTTCATATGGGTTCAGAGGGCACGATACATGGCATCTGGTTTGAGCGAGCAAGTGCCTTTTACTCACTAGGACATCCTATCGCAATCCTAAGCAATTTGATTTGCCATGTTGTCTTTTTAATTTACTAGACATTGCGTTTCATTCATAATCCTGGAACTTACTATGATAGATCAGGCTGGCCTTTAGCTTTGAGATTTTGCCACAGCCTCCGCCTCCAAGTCCTGGGGATTAAAGGCATATGCCACTCATGCTCGAATGCAACATCAATAGTTAAGATTTTCTAAATCAGCAGTCTCTATTTAGGTGAGGTTGTATGTTTGATGCACATTTGTTTTGTCCTGGATACTATTTCATTCTCCTAAAAATCTATTGAAATGAATGATATATAGATCTCATATAAGGCCCAAGGGATAATTTACAAAACGCAATGCGCTTTTGGAGTGCAGATGTAGTAACTCAAAGGAACTCAGAACATGCTCATAATGTTTGAGAGTTACGACAGGACAGACCTTGAGGACACTCTGTACTTTATTCTAGAAACATGTGGCAAGGTAGTAGCACTGCAAAGCACACTCTTGGAAATGAGCTTACGCCTTTTATATTTTTCAATGTGAAAACCAGGGATGTAGCAGTCTCACCCTTAAGGAAAATCTCTGGGGTTTACTAAATTACACATAAAACTACTACAGAGCATAGTCAATGGTAAACACTATTATCTGCCATTTGTAAATGGTTTACAAAGTAAAATACTGAGCTGTAACATTTTCTTCATTAAATTCAGAATAATGAGAATATAAGGATGATTAAGCTTTACTGAACAGTCTCATAATATAATTCTCTCTCGATATGGAAACTCAACTTATGTAGCCAACTTTAATATATTTACATCTAGAAATTCACGAAAACATGTGAGATTAAAAAGAAGCTTAACATTATTCACGCAGGGTTTCAAGAGACGAGCTAAAGACAGATAAATATTTTATTGTAGGTTCTTAAAAACAAATTCTTAAAATATCTGTTTTTCCTGAGACAGAATACAACTTCAAGAATTCCTATCTGCAACCTCATATCTCTAATCTTTGGTGCATGATTTGCTCCCTAAAATTAGTGTATTTAAAAGTTGGGAAATTAAATGCACTATTTAGGAAAGATTATCTTTATAAACAGTTTTTAGTTGCAACCATTTTAGTGTATATTTTGTATACACCTGTGTACCTGTACACATGTGTGAGTAGAAAGGTGAGTTAGCAGCAAGTTCAGAGGGCAGCCCACTCTCAGACTAGGGTTCTCTTCTTCTTTACCACACATGCACGAGATCAAACTCAGGGCTCCTGTTTTGGTGGTAAGTCCTTTTTCCGCCTAAGATTTCTCACTCTGTCCCTTAGGAAGACTCTTACATGTGTGCAGTAGCAGCAAGCACCAAACAATAAAAACACACTGGTCTTTGAAGGTTTGCGAGTTATCAGAACTGACCTTAATATTATGAAGCCAGTTCTAAACTTTACCAAACAAGGTAGCATTTAACAAAGAAAAGGCAATATAAGTTATTTTCTGGCCAAAGGGAGAAAGTACAAAGAGAATCCCTTTTCTTATTGACATCACGCACTGCTGCACTGAGATCACACAGTCAGCCACACGGCTCTTCAGGGCATTTTCTGAGGTCTCCTTTAAAGCTTAGCCATGCACAACATCCCAGTGACACTGCCTGAATTGCAAGTGTCAGCTCTTCTTTCCAGGTGCGCGTGACCTGGCTAAACTAAGATTGACATGCCTGAAGAGTCACTACTCACCCAGCACATAGCTCTATGTGCTGGTGCCACTGCGTGAAACCAGTTCCGCCTCCTTACAGACAGTAACTAGCAACACTGAGCGCAATTTCCACTGTATAGCTAAACCACACAAATAAGCACACTGCACTTTTATGCTGAAGGACCTCTTAGGTCCTTCGTCCTTAAAATCCTCGATGGTGCATCATCTACATCTCAAGTGTGACATAAATAATGAAGGAAGGGAGATGAGAATTCCTTTGAAGCCTCAGGAGCCTAACCCTGTGGCAAGCACTGGACCTAAATCCACCAGAAGAACTGGCCCCCTCCCAAAGTGCTGACACTTTCCTAAGACCACAGGTTCACAGGAGGAACAGACTATAGGAAGAGACAGCAAGACCAGCTAACACCAGGGGAGAAACAGATGGCTGAAGTAACCTGAGAAACTAAAGCAATGCTATAAGCATCATCCAAGGCCAATCCTTTCACCACAGCAAGGGTGCAGGATACCCCAACAGACGGAAAACAGATGATGTTAGGAGTTTAGGAAGGACATAAACACTCTCTTAAAGAAATACAGGACACTACAGATTCAATTACAATTCCAATAAAATACAATCCAATTTCTTCAAAGAGTTAGACAGAATAATTTGCAAATTCATCTGGAATAACAAAAAACCCAGGATAGCTCAAACTATCCTCAACAATAAAAGGACTTCAGGGAATCACTATCCTGAACTCCAAGCAGTATTACAGAGCAATAGTGATAAAACTGCATGGTATTGGTATTAGAGACAGACAGATAGACTAATGGAACCAGAATTGAAGACCCAAGAAATGAACCCACACACGTATGGGCATTGATTTTTTTGACAAAGGGAGCCAAAACCATCAAATGGAAAAAGATGGCATTTTCAGCAAATGGTTTGCTGGTTCAACTGAGGTCAACATGTAGAAGAATGCAGATCGATCCATGCTTATCACCCTGTACAAAGCTTAAGTCCAAGCGGATCAAGGACTCCACATCAAACCAGATACACTCAAACTAATAGAAGAAAAACTCAGGAAAACATCTGGAACACATGGGCACTGGAAAAAATTTCTGAACAAACACCAATGGTTTATGCTCCAAGATCAAGAATCGACAAATGGGATCTCATTAAAACTGCAAAGTTCTGTAAAGGCAAAGGACACTGTGGTTAGGACAGAAGGCAAAACCAACAGATTGGGAAAGATCTTTACCAATCCTACAACAGATAGAGGCCTTATATCCAAAAATACAAAGAACTCAAGAAGTTAGACTGAGGGAGTCCAAATAACCCTATTAAAAATGGGGTTCAGAGCTAAACAAAGAATTCACAGCTGAGGAATGCCCGAATGGCGAGAAACACCTAAAGAAATGTTCAACATCTTTAGTCATAAAAATGCAAATCAAAACAACCCTGATACTTCACCTCACACCAGTGAGAATGGCTAAGGTAAAAACCTCAGGTGGCAGCAGATGCTGTGAGGATGCAGAAAAG
Organism: Rattus rattus; assembly: GCF_011064425.1. Classification (NCBI taxonomy): domain Eukaryota; kingdom Metazoa; phylum Chordata; class Mammalia; order Rodentia; family Muridae; genus Rattus; species Rattus rattus. Next base: position 114,561,319 of record NC_046156.1, read on the forward strand.
AGGAACACTCCTCCATTGTTGGGGGATTGCAGACTAATTTTAACCATTCAAATCAGTCTGAGGTTCCTCAGAAAATGGTCATTGAACTGCCTGAGGATCAGCTATACCTCTCTTGGGCATATACCCAAAAGATGCCCCAACATATGAAAACGACACGTGCTCCACTATGTTCATTGCATCTTCATTTATAATAGCCAGAAGCTGGAAAAGAACCCAGATGCCCTTCAACAGAGGAATGGATACAGAAATGGATACATCTACACACAATGGAATATTACTCAGCTATCCAAAAACAATGACTTTTATGAAATTAAGAGGCAAATGGTGGGACTGGAAAATATCATCCCTGAGTAGGAGTAACCCAATCACAGAAAACACACATGGTATGCACCCATTGATAAGTAGCTATTAGCCCAAATGCTCGAATTACCCTAGATGCCTAGAACAAATGAAACTCAAGACGGATGATCAAAAAGTGAATGCTTCACTCCTTCTTTAAAAGGGGAACAAGAATACTCTTGGCAGGGAATAGGGAGGCAAAGATTAAAACAGATATAGAAGGGACACCCATCCAGAGCCTGCCCCACATGTGGCCCATACATATACACCCATCCAATTAGACAATATGTGCAGAGGACTGGTTGTAGGCCCTGTGCTTGCTGCTTCAGTCTCTGTTGAGTTTATTTGGGCCTTGCTTAGTTGATTTAGAGGGCTTGTTCTCCTGGCGTTCATCTATGCCCTCTGGCTCCTACACTCAGCCTCCTCTTCCATGGAGCTCACCTAAGCACTGAGGGAAGAGGAAATAATGTTTCATATTAAAATCCTAATACTACGTGTTAATTTCAAAGTTTTAGATTTTCCTCCCTTCTTCCCTCTCCATCAAACTTTGCTCAAAAATCATTTGTAAAGTAATCTGAGAGTATATTAAAGGGGATGAGTGGGTATGAGCAGACACCAAAACATTTTTCCAAAGTGTACGATTCATTGAACTTACTCAAGGATCAAAGAGATTCCAGATAAGGGGTGGGATATCCAGAACCCTTCTGTGGAAACTGGGACTGCTCTAGGTCAGGGAATTAATATGGGGTCATTCCACAGGAAGTAACATATTACCTTCAAAAGAGGTTATGGTATTTTCAGCAGCCAGTTTCAAGAGTTAGATCTGAGGAATAGAGGCTTATCAGGGGAAGGGTGCTGTAATTTTTTAAGGTGCTGGGGTGAAACAAAATAGTACCTAGTTGGCGTAGATTCTGAGGTGCTGGTTAGGAGATGCTAGAGAAACTCATTAATGAATCTTTTTTAAATGTCAGTTTCCTTCTTTAATTGTATTTCCAGTACTTTTGCTAAAGGTTCTGTTTTATGGTGCTTAAAAACATTGCTAAAAGAAGAAGTGAACTGTGAGAGCAGGAAAGTATAGGCCTTGGTGAACTCAGACCAGGAATCATTTCTCAGACTTGCCATTCCCTAGCCATATGATCTTAGGCAAGCTGTCAGGTGCGATGAGTCTTGAGTTCTTATATGTAAAACAGATTTGATCCATCTTGTAGAATTTGGGGCATGTGTGGAATAGTAAATATTTGTGTTTGTACATGTTTGTATTTTTTACAAATGTCAATAGTTTAGATTTTTAAAACAAAACAGATGCATTTTCTTTGTGAAAAATATATATTATTATGTTAAACCTTTTTGTGAGGGAATAGCCCCAAGCTGTATACAGTTCACAGGACTTTTCCCTTTAAAGCTTATATCTATTCGGATCACTATTTTCATTCATTTAACTGCAACTAATTACCCTATCCTTGCTTAACTTTTTCAAACAAAAGTCACAAACACCTAATCACAAACGACCTTATAGTAGAGTGGGTTTTCCTATACCAGGTACAAAACTGCAACCTAGATAATTCTAGCAACCACATCCAGGGAGTAGATCAGATTTCCTAGAAATGTTTATAGGTACTGTGTATACTATACTTCGGTAATATGTGCAATTGCACTGGAACAAGAGTTCAAATCACCTTGTATAACTGCCCCATTCCCAGTAGAGATTCGATTTTTAGCCATGGATCAAAAGAAATTCTCTGAGCATTTTTCCAATCCAAGTTTTTCCTCTCATGTATCAGACACACTGAGAATCTGGTTCCCACCACTGTAGTCCCTGACTAGCCACTTCAGGAGCCCTTAAAGCCATGGCACCTATTCCCACCCAGGCCTGTGGCCACCTTAAGGTAGCACTGGAGAAGCTATCAAAATGGGGGCACCAGAACCTCTTTTCCATCTTCAGCCTATGGTTGTTGTGAGGTACCATCAGAGGAGTTGTCCATGATGTCGGCGTTTCCTCTCAAGCCTCCAGAAGCAGCTCCCTAGTAATACCACCTCAGCCAAAGCTGCCTGCAGCCAAGAGGGTCATCCTGTCCTAACCATGTGTTGATATAGGAAAATGTGAGTGAAAGATACCAATCCCTGAACTCTCCAAGCTCAGCACTTGAAATCCCACCAATCCTCACTCTGGAAATCTCTATGCAGAGGAGGCTCTGCTGCCTAAGAAATCCTATGTAAGCTCTGCCTTGGCAGCCTGTCCTCCATACCCTGGAACCTCTCAACATGTCTCTTTTATGAGATCTGCTGTGTGATCATGTCTCTCTCATCAGAAGAAGCCAAGAAGTAATAAAAAGAAAGGAAGAACTGAAGAAGTGAGCAAGGCTTTGAGCACCCAAAGCTTGGCTGGGGTAAAATGCATTAATGAGCTGCAATGCTGAAGGATAGGGCTGAGGCCCTGAGCGCCTGACCTAGCCAGAGATACCCCTCCTTTGGAGATGCAACACACTGTTAAGGTTTTACCTCTCAGAGCTCGTTTCCTTTGCATCTGAGTCTCGTATACCCTTTCCATTGAGACAGTCCCACCTGAGAGATGTGTGTTTCCTGTGCTTCCATGTAGCAGGATACCCTTCCATTGGGGTACCTTTTCCCCTCAGAGCTGTGTGATTCCTAGGCTTCAAAAGTCTCAGGATCCCCTTTCATCTAAGCAGAAATAAAACCATCATCAACCTTAACAAAAGACTAATACTCACAAAAGATCTATGGTTTCTCAAAGCCCCCAAAGTGCCCAGATGTCATTTGGAATCCCATCTCCTCAGTCCTTTTATGAACTGTTTTTTCCACTGCTAAAATACCCTCACTGATTTTTTAAATTTTCAATTATTAAAATGTCTTCCAAGGAACAGACACTCTTTGCTGAGAAAACAAGTCAGTACAGTTTATTAAGCTTTAATTTCTCATGCAGTCTTGACTAAACCAAGTGTGTTAGGTGTACATCTTTAGTTTTACAATGCAGATTAACAGAATACAGGAATTCCAGCATCAACCAAGTTTTTTTACATCTTTCTTGCACTTACAGATACTATTTAACAAGATTCCAATTTCTAAGAAAAACTCAGTCACAATGCTATTTGATCTTCCTCTAGGTCTCAAGGCTGAAAATGTTCTCAATTTGTTTTTAACAATAACAAGGCTCTTATTCTGAAATACAGCAATACATGCATGAGTAATACACCGAATGAATCTAGACTCTGAAGCTAATAAACATTTTAAAGTGAAACATCTGAAACTGTACAGAAAGTAAGAAGAAACTGAAATATCTTGTGCTTGAAGGCTTGATTGCTCTCTTTAAACATGGTATGAAAAACCAGCCTAATTTACTCAGGGTGGGAGACACTGCTGGGCTTCTCCCCAGAACCCAAATTATCCGCAGCAGTAGATATGGCTGTGGATGCAAGGAGAGCCCGGGCTCTCTCCTCTTCATCTTTCAGAGCTTCCTTATATAAAGCAGTGAAGGAAGTAGGGCTACTCCCAGCAACCTTGGAAAAAAACTGCAGGACTTTCATTTTGCTTGTTTCAGCTTGGGCTCTTGGGCCCCACAGGAACTCATAGCTTGAAGGATCACTGTTGGGTATAGGCTGGTACACCAGGTAATTCTCTAACACCAAATCTTCAGTGATGAACTTTCTGGGATCCCCGCATATAAAATCATGTTGGTCAGGATACACACCAACGACACTGATACCCTCCCAGATCTTTTTCTCAAGAAGGCACGTTTGCCTTCATGAAGATTACACCAGGATAAGCACCACAGAGGCGATTCTTGGGTATCCCTTCTTCATTGCTGATCCGCCCATCATAGGTGAGGTCAAGGATTTTCAGGAGCTTGTAAGTGTGGTTCAAGGAGTCCACTTCCTTTACCTCAATGCCAAAGACTACTTCCATGCATTCACAGGCATGCTTGAAGATTGATGCATAGTAGCCTTTGTACTCCTTAACAACTCTCTTCTGAATTTCTGCTTCTGTGACAGGCTCATTTGTTATAGCAAACTCAGAAATTTGCCAAAATCAGTAACCTTCTTCTGAAGGTTACTGTTGAGCAAAAACTTGGAGTATAGGTAGGCCTTTGAGGTACTTTGACCTCCCACTGCTTGATCACCAGAAACTTTACTTGCTTTGCTTGGTGCAGTGGCTTGGATGGAAGCAGAGGATGAGGAGGTGTCCTGGGACTCCTGAGCAGCAGATACCTCTTTAGCTGCAGGAACCTTCTCTCCCAGCTGGCCCTCAAGGCCTTGATCATGCTTCTGCCTGTGGGACATTATAATTCGTTTTCCAATAAGTGGCCGAAGAAAGTTTATAGAGAGTGGTCTGGAGGTGAGAGAAAGAATGAGAACATTTTGTAACCTGTCAGCATTGGCAAAGGCTTGTTCAATATTTACCTTAGACAGTTCACTTGGGTCTCATGGGCCTGTCTCCTATCAACTGTCTTCTGCTGTATGGTCTCTGTATATTACAATATACAGTATACAATATAGTTCAATAACCATGCCCTTTGTACCTGTAGCTTCCATATGAACAACTCATAGGAAGAGCTCAGGTCATAGACCATAAGCTCAGACTTGGGTCCTATTTCCAGGGTTAACTGCTAGATAGAAGTAGATTTTGCAAGATTCACACAATTATGGAATGGAGAGGCCCTAATAGCAGTAATTATGGGATAGACCCCAAGAGCAGTAATTAGGGACTGGACTCCATCTGTTTCCATCAAAGAAGTCTTCCCTCCATCCTCTAAATGACTCTGGAAAGGCCTGAGATACTTCCCTTTGATAAATGGTTAATCCTTTGACACTGCAGGGGGAATACTAGCACAACAAATCAGTAAACCAGAAAGTAGGATCTCCCAGGGAAGGAGCAGCAAATGTCTAAGGGTTTGGGTATCCCTTCTATCTTTATTCAGGGTTCTCATACTAGCTAACATAACTTAGGTCTCCTTACTTGGCTAACCAGATATAGCCACCTCTACTGACTTCCCCTCCCTAAGACAATGACTTGCCATCCCTAAGAGAAAAGCTAAAAAATGACCCATACTGCAACTCCTGCTTAGTATATTTTAGACCTAGGCAGCAGTAGCAGCACAATCCTGTATGTGCTTGAATTAGAGGTTCGTTAGTCCTCCCTCATAGTCTTCCCTTCTGGCAACCAAATCTCACCATCTCAGATTCCTCCCACATAAATAAAATCTAAAACAAAATACCCAACATATAAACAACCCCCTCTTTGTGAAGTCTCTGACAACCAAAAAATGAGGGGATTCTCATACAGACATATCTGTCTGTAGCCTTCTAGGGCTAGTAGTGAAAAAAGAATAGTTTCAATTTATATTATATTTATATAGTGAAAAGTTATTTTATCCAATATATTCTAATCATCATTTCCCTTCCAGCATCTCCTCCCAGATCACCCAACTCCACCACCCTTCTAACTCTAAGCCTTCTTTGCTCTCTCTTAAAAAAAAAGGTTCCAGGACAGCTAAGGTTACACTGAGAAATCCTATCTTGAAACAAAACAAAACAAACAAACAAAACAAAAAAGAAAGGTAAACAGAGAAGACAAACAAGAAAATAAAATGAACAAAATGAAACTAAGAGAATGAGAAATGTATAGACATGCTTGTGAGTGCATGCACTCATATGCATTAATGTACATGCAAGCAAGCACACACACATACACACAAATGTATGTGTTTGTAGGCACGTACACATGCAGGCAGACACACACAAGTAAAACCTATACCCAGAAAAACATTGTCTAAAAACAAAATGAAACAAAAAGAAAAGATAAATAAATAACCCTCAAAATCAGAAACCACAATATACAAGCAAAAGACCAGTAAGGGGAAAATTAATTAATGAATTAAAATCAGAAACCATAATATACAAGCAAAAGACCAGTATGGGGAAAATAAATATATTAAAGCATAATGAAACAAACAAAATCTCCAATAATACCTCCAAGCTTGTTTTGTGTGGCCATCTACTGCCAGGCATGTGAGCTGGTTTGGATACTCAGGGAAACTTCCTGGGAGAAATTAATTTTTCCTTTGCAGTAAGTAGTTAATTTAAGAAAAGTGGCTCCAGGGAAGAGGGATATCTAGAGTGTGTGTGTGTGAGAGAGAGTGTGTGAGAGAGTGTGTGTGTGTGAGAGGGAGAGTCTTTTGTAAGGCAGGGGAGAGAAATGGAATGGGAACTATGGAAACCCAGAGGGGGGCCTGGGGTCGCAAATGCTAGAATGAAAATAACAATTTTAAAAAAATATTCTTGTTGGTGGCGAGAGCTCAGCCTACTTTCCCATCTCCAGTGGAAGCCCTTTGATTGGTTGGATTATGCAGGCCCTCGTATACCTTCCACACATGATGACGATGTAGAAGTGAACCTTTGAGGGCCATGATGCTGCAGTTTCTGAGGCCTCATCGATGGGCTGGGTTTCGAGAAGCTACCCTCTCTCTGGGAGAGGTCCTTGAGACTCTAATATTGTCCCACTCTGATGTCCTTCTAGCCTTGCTAGGAATGTTTCCCTCTGTGGACCAGGGCAAAACTATCAGAGAAAAAACCCCTCGGATTCCAAAATGGAGGCAAACATAAACAGATGCACAGCGTCAGCCTTTCTCAGGAACAGGCCAAGTAGGGGCTAATGAGGGGCAAAACAGCTATTCTATTTGTGAGAAGGTTTATACCTCCAATGTAGCCCTTTAACTTTTCCCAAATCCTGCCTTCAAGCACCACCCTGGGTCCTGGCGCCTCCTTCAATGAAGGCAAGCAGTCCACACACTGCCTCAGTCGTCTCCTTCTTGGATGGCCAAAACGGAAGTCACTATACGTCAGATCCACTTATTACAGGAAGCTGTGAAGAAAGATTGATCTACCTCACATCCGGTTTCACTGAGGGGATGGGTTATGGAACCATAAATGTAGTAAGGAGGAAAGAGGTCTTAGAAGAGCACATGGAGAGGGGTTGTAGAAGGGCCTGACTGAGAGTGGGACAGTGAACAGGATGTAAATTAAGTAAGTTAAAAAAGGAAAAAGAAAGAGAGAAGGGGGAGAAAGGGGGGAGAGAGGAAAAAGAGAGGGCATGGATTATACTAGAATACAGGAAGGATGTGTTCTTGCAAAGGGAAATACTGGGGAAAAGGCAACAAGCAGAGAGGTGGAGCAGGGGAGTTTTCAACATATAATATGCAAATGCAAAAGGAACATTACTCTTAATTCTTTTAAAATAACAACTTATAAATCAAAATTGTTAACTATCTCCTTATAGCAGCCCTTTACTCCTTCATTAATATGCCATTAATAAAAAACATGATGACTATATTTTTAAATACTCTATTGCTAGCACAATGTCCTTAATTGCCAGCATCTTTTATCTCTGTCTTCCTGAGGCCACACTCTTGAAATCTGAATGTTCACTACACTAAGATCACCAATATGGGACCAAGGGGCAGCCCTTGTTTGACAAATTCATAAAGAGAGATTCAGAAATATTTATAGGTCTCTAAGGAGTTTTCTGTAATTCAGTTGGGAGACTTAAAAGTATTTGTGTTCTGTGTGTGTGTGTGTCTATCTGTCTCTCTCCCCCTCTTTTCCTCCTCCACAGCCTTGTGTTTCTCTCCCTCTCTCCCTCCTCCCTCTCCAATTTGTGTCTCTCTCTCTCTGTCTCTCTCTCCTCCATGGATCCAGTTTCCTCATTCCTTTATTTTGTTAATTCCGTTTACATTTCCGTCTCACCCCTTTCTCTCTCCTGTTACCCACTTCCTCTCTTCCCAGTGCTCCCTCCCTTACAAGTCCCTCCACCCCTGTTCCCTTCTCTGAAAAGGTCAAGACCCACTTCAAGCCTTCCTGGGGCATCAAGTCAAATCAGGACTAAGTGTATACTCTCCACATAAAGACCTGACTAGTCCGTCTAGTTAGGGGAAGGGGATTTAATGGCAGGCAAGAGTCAGAGTAAGCCCTGCTCCAATTGTTAGGGGGCGCAGGCTACACATCTGCTACAAATATGAATGGGGGCTAGTCCCAGCCCCTGTATACTCTTTGGTTGGTTGTTCAGTCACTGTGAGCCCAGGTTAGTTGACTCTGTAAGTCTTGTGGTGTCCTTAACCCCTCCTGCTAGCTCAATCCTATCCCCCCACTCTTCTACTCTTCCACAAGACTCTCAGAGCTCTGCCTGGTGTTTGGCTGTGGGTCTCCACATGTTTCCATCCACTGCTGGATGAAACCTTTCCCAGGAGACAGAAACATGCTAGGCTCCTGCTTAGAAGTATTTTCTCTTCATAACATCTCTTGTTTTCCTGAAATACTTCCACTGGACTACAGAGAATCAAAAATGCCTGTCTCTGAAAGCCCTATCCTGACTTTTAGAGGAAAACAAGGTAATGTTTCTATGAGATCCCCCTTGGAAGAAATTCTATGATTCCCCCATCTCAAGGAATCCTCTTACCTTGGTTTAAGGTCCAGAGTGACTCTCTGTACAGCCTGATTCTTGCCTTTTCTTAGCCAAAGACTCTCAGTTCCCAGAGAAACTATAAACTGTTACTGTCGAAGCCAAGGTCCACAGCCTCTGATTTTTTTTTTTTAATCTGGTATCCTGTTACTAATGCCAATGCTAGGCTTTATTTTCTTCACATGATTTTTTTCTTGGTAGTGTCTGGAAAAGTAGTTGATTGTTCTTTAGTGATATGTTTTGCAATAATGTAGCTGAACTCTTGAAAAATGTGCCTTGTATGCCCTTGGTTTCTGTGTAGATAAACTTTTCTGCAATTAATATCAGTACTTGTTTCTAAAACATTTTTTTTTCTTTTTATATTTTCTTGCTTTACAACCAGGTAGGCATTCTGGTATAACATTCATTAGCTTGCTGGATAGCCAATTTCTTAACAGCTAGATTCTAATAGATTCACAAGCATAAACATTAAAGAGTTGAAACATCCTAAAGTTAATCTATCAATAATGATAGAATAGTACTATATTTCAGAAGTACACATGAGGTCACATATTCTCTTTCCTCCCTCTGTCCTTTCCCTCCCTCTTTCTGTCTGTGTAAAGGTGTGTTCATTAAATTTAATATTGCTTTAGCTACAGATTAGTATTACTTAATATCGTGTGGACTGGGAATTAAATTTAGGTCCTCACATCCTTATAAGGCAACCACTCTAGCAATGAGCTACCAGTTATAGTGTCAGCATTAAATGTTTTATTATATTTATTTATATATTTATTATTTATCCATTTATTTATGTGGGCATCCATTAACACATGTACCATAATACACATGTAGAGATTATGAGCACATGAACCATAATACACATGTAGAGATCATAGAACAGCATGTTGTAGTCCTCTTCTTCCATCATGTGGGGCCTGGGATAAAACAGATCCTCAAGCATGACAGAAAGTGCTATCTACTAAGATATCTCACTGGACATTTATTTCGTACTATAGAAGAAGCAACTAAACATCAGGTAGTATATGTTACTTGGCCTCTGACACCCACATTACTAATAAGGAGTAGAGACTTTAAGTAGTGTGTCTAGAGCCTATACTTCCACATACTGCATCAAATTGAATTACAATTGTATTTTAATATATTTACTTAAAATCATGGATAGAGAGGTTGCTCAGATGGTAAGAATACTTTTTTGTGTATGCATGAGGGTTGAAATGTGGATACCGCACCCACAAAACAAGCTGTGTGTGTTCTTGTGAATGCCTATAACTCCAGCACTGAGGTGGCCAGAGGCTGAAAGATACCTGAGGCTTGCTGGCTGCTCTTCTAGCTAAAATAAAACAAACTTCAACCCTAGCAAAAGACTCGCCTTAAAAGAATAAGGTGGAGAGTGATAGAGGACATCTGATGACCTGCTTTGACCTCAGTGCATACTCTCCCCCTGCCCCTGCACACATATGTGCACACTATACAGACACTCCCAAACAAACACATAAATGACATGAAATCATAATGTAACTAGCTCATAACAAACTAATAGATAGTATATATTACACTTATTTTGAAGTTCTAAGGGGAATGCCATCAACATGAATTGATAATTAAGTGGGACTATAAAAGGTATTGGCTAACTACTTCATCTCACCATCTTTCTTTTCTTACACAATTACACACAGACATGGTGGATCATGTTCTTTAATAAGATGAAATAAAATCCAACTGGTTAACTAAAGTAAAGCAGTAATCAAAGACCAGTAGACCACCTAGCTTTATACCACAATCAATTATTAGAGTTTATAGCCAGAACTTGATGCACAAATACTTTTTATTACTATAAGAAGGGCAACACTAGAACTTCTAAAAACAATGTGCAAGCAAAACTAGATTTGCAGACCTCTGAGCCATATGATGCATTTGCTTATAACTTCTGAATGAAAAGCATCATAGAAGTCATACAAATTTTGTTTTGGTTGCTTTCCTTTGTAAACAAAGGAAGATATTCTAATAAGTGGTATTTGCTATAAGAGTAGAAGGCAGTATATATCTCAACTCTGACATTACACTAATCTCATGAGGTATGGCAATGCATAACCTATGAAGAAAGTGATTCTATAATCTAATTTAGGAAATTCTCTCCTTCATAGTGATTAATGCAAACACTTTGAACATCAAGAAATTTAGACAATTCTGCAATACATATACAAGATCAACTTACTTACTTCAGTATGCTTAACTTATTTGACCACAAAAAATTTTACTGTGACATACTAATTTAATGTATTGTGGCCTATCATGCCCATGCTAACATATATTAAAAATAGACTTGAAAAACTGGTATATCAGAAAAAGCCTTAGAAACCATAAGAGCTTCAGATATTATTCTACTTTTCTTTATTATTATCATTGAAAATCAATTACATTAATAATGGATCTAAGCCTTTTGTTAAAACAGCATCTGTTTTACAGTGATTCTTAAGCATTAAATGAAAAATGTCCAACAAATGCCTCATATAGATGGTCAGCACTATATGTAAAGATTCTTGCTTACTCACCATTAAAATGTCTTGTCTTCATCAACCTCTGTGATCCTCTCTGATTGCTCCAAAATCATATCATAAGACATAGAATAATCTTCCCTTCCTTCCCTACATTATACCACAATTTTATCATATTTTTCCCCTCTGCATGAGACTGTTCTGGGCATGAGTCTGCTCACAATTGCCCTATTATCAGACCAATTTCAAACACTCCTCATTTTGTATCAAATACACTTATAATAAGTGCCAAGTCACAGAAATATTAAGAGAAAGACTATACTATGTGCACATTATTATGTTTGGCATTAGAAGGAAAAGAATAAAACATGTAGACTGGTAATGTGTGTGGTAAGTGAGGATTGAAATATATGATGATGCAACTACATCTTAGGAAAGGGTAGTCTAATTCTGCTTGAAAATTTGACAACACTGAAAACACACCAGCTCTTAAGGTAAGTACATATGAAGGGCTAATTAGATAAGGTCATAACTGCTGATCATTACTTTATTAAAATATTTAGTTTTTATTTTATGTGTATGAGTGAGAATTTTGCCTGCATAGATATTTATGCATTATGTGCCTATCTGTTGCCTGCAGAGGCATTAGATCCTGTGGAACTGGAGTAATAGATGTGGTTTGCCTTGGAGTTTTCTCTGAATTTGTTAAATAAAGGCAAGAGCGTGAGATTTGGGGCAGAGGAGGAGTTGGGGAGGAGAGGGGATTAGATTGGGGGTTAGGTTGAAGGAGAGAGGACAGTTGAGACAGCTGAGGAGGGAACCTGAGCAGGAGGGGGGGAGGATGGACAGTTGAGGGAGTGAGGGAAGAGAAGGAAGCCAGGAGGAAGAAGGAGGCAGTTACAGATACGGTGGGGAACTGAGAAGAGTTAGAGGAACCAGGGGGGAAGAAGAAGCTGGAGACTTGGTAAATAAAAGGTGCAAGGGATGAGTGATTTGGGAACTGGGATTAGGACAGTGTAGGGTGGATCTGCCAAATCTAGACGCTGGATTGCCTTAACATTATCGAGTTGTATGCTCTTTTATTTACAACAACAGGTGTATGCCACCTCATGGGTTCTGAGAACTGAACTCTGGTCCTATACAAAAACAACTCCTCTTAACCACTGAAACATCTCTCAAGCACCCCACAGATTACTAAGTGAAAATAAGAGATAGGATCTTAGCTCTCAGTGCTCTGTATTAAATCATGTTTCCTCTAATCACTTCTTTCAGGGTTCATTCTCTTTAACTTTGGGAAACCTTAATTTTTGTTAAAAACCCTCCTAAATCCAGAACTTTTACATAGAATATTCTGCTTTCAAGACACAGAGATTCAAGAAAGCATGAGAAATTATTTCCCAATTTTCTCCTGTATACCTTCAAGTTACCCATATTTAACAAAATAATGGGTCTCAGTTCTTTGATGTCCTAGAAGAAATTCCAAATTATATCTATTCAAAATTGAACTATCTTTGCCACACAAATGTTTCTAAAATCTAAACCAATTATTGAATGCAAGCCCAGAAGTTATGTAGATAGCCTTATAGAAATGAAAAATTCCCTAACTCTGCCTCTGAGGCTTCAAGGTGATAAGAAAGGCTTTACATAAACTTTCACAGAATAGATAAGACTTAGCAGAAACTCTATATTGGTCAGGTATTTGACTCCCTATATATAGTAGGCAAGTTATATAATCAAACTAAGTCCTCATCAATGAATGGGTAGATATAAACTGTAGTCTACATATAGGATAGAATGATTTAATACTGAAATTATGTCATTCTGAATAATATGGATGGACCTGGAGAACATCATGCTAAGTGAAATCTTATTTATATGTGAAATATCAAACAGTCAAAAGTCTTAAAAGTTGAAAGTGAAAAGCTGTGGTTATTAGAGACTAAGGATCATAAAATGACATGATGTTAATCAAAAGATATTGAGTTACATTTAGAAGTAACAAATGGTGAATATTCAAGGTGATGAATCCATTCATTATCTTGACATATTTGTTACCACTATATAAAACATGACTATGTACCTCATAATTATATACGATTATAATCTGTCAAAAAGATAGGCTTCTTAAGAAAGACCTAACAGTGTAGCCAAGAAGCATATGTTTAAGAATCTATGGCAATAGCCAGAGATTTGAAACAACCCAGATGTCCTTCAACAGAAGAATGGATAAAGAAAATGTGGTACCTTTACACAATGGAGCATTACTTAGCTGTTAAAACATTTGACATCATGAGATTTGAAGGCAAATGGATACAACCAGAAAAAGTCATCCTAAGTATGGAAACCTAGACCCAGAATGATAAATATGGCATGCATTCACTTATAAGTGGATATTAGCTTTTAAGTAGATAGTAAACAAGCTACAATCCATAGACAAAAAGAGGTTAGGTAAAGGGGGTTGGAGGAAAACATAGGACTTGCTAGGAGGTAAAAATAGAATAGATTTTATGGGAGAACTGGAGCCAAGGGTGACTGGAATGGGAGGATCACATGGGGAAGAGAAAAAAAATGAGGGAAGAGATAGTTAGAATTGAGAGGCATTCGAGGGGTGTTGTGGAAAAAGAGTGCACTGTAAACTTCCCAAAATGTATTAAGGCAATCGTAGTGGAGTCCTAAATGGCCATATCCGGGTTATATCCTTTTGAGTTGATGACCAAAGGGGACCTGTGGAAATCTTCAAACAACCCAAGCTGTTGGCAAAAAAAAAAAATATGTTGCTCTCCACAAATTGATAGCAAGGCTGAAGAAAATACTCACATAACTCACTGAACATGGAGCGTTCAAAGTGGTGTTCTCTGAATATATATTATAGCTTTCATTTTTGATGTGTTTGTAGAAATTTCCTGAGTATAAATGAGTAGACCTCTGGTTCTTGGGCCCTCTCTTGGGTCTCTTTTTTCTCTTGGTTTCACTTTGATATGATGGTTTTTGTTTTACCTTATTTTTTACATTATATTTTGTTATTCTTAGAAACCTGTTCAGTTCAATGAGAGGCAAAAGGTTGGATAATGAGGGAAAGGGCTGAGAAAATGAGGGAGGGAAACTCTGATCAGGATATAATAAATGAGAAAAGAATCTATCGCTAAATAAAAGGGAAAAAGTAATCTATGGCACAAGACTTCAGCTTCCTGAGAAACCCACCCATGCTTTGAGGAGGGTATTTTTCTCTGTGTGCTTGCTGTATGTGTTTCTTTACCCCTAATAAAAGCTTTTCTTCAAAAAAGAATCTATAGCATACTGAAAATATACAAATACACAGGCTAATCAGACAAAGTGATTAGGACCAGAATCCAATTCAGGAAAGCAATAGCTTACACGTGATGTCAATCTATCATTTTATGTGCATTCATTTGTTTAATGTTAAATAGTTCTAACTATGACTCATCAGATAATAGGCAATATAGAAGTTGCATGTTCTTTAACTGAAAGATGTGATATCTTAAAGAGATAAAATATAGTCCTAATGGTGTCATAGTCTTATTGTTGAATGGTTTTTACAACACATGTCTTGGTTGCATGTTCCAACTACACTCCTTTCAACACAAATTTGAAGCTAGTCAAAGAAAACTCACTTAAATTCAGTAGTAAAGTCAATAATATCTATTTGGAATTAGAAATTTTATCTAATTGTTATATTTTAAATGGTTTTCTTTGTTTCCCAATAATTTGTCAAAAGTTAGAAACTGTATAGAATAAATTAATGTTGAAAATCATTTACCTGGAATATAAAGAGGAATAATATTGTATCATTAGAAAATTCATTCCTCCACACCTTTACTTAAAATTGGCTGAAGAAGTATTTAAAGAATATTGACTTGATTAGATGTCAAGCTATTAGACATCCTTAGAGTACTACTTTTTTTCATTCTGACTCTGAATATGGGGGAGTAATGAGAAACAAGGCAAAGGAAGTATCAGCAGGGAACAATAACTATCAGCTTATATATGCATTGCAAAATATAACATTTCTCTTGTGTGTCATTGAGAACTATGGTAAAGGTTTAGCAATAATATTGCCATAATCCCTTGAAATTTTTGGTACATCATCTGCTTGCCATATATAGTATATTCTCAGTACAGAGAAATGAGAAAAAAAGCAGGAAAGCAGTCCACTTGGAAGGCTTTTGACATGATGAGGAATTAATCTTGTTTCTGCTTGCAAGTATAAGAAAGCTAGACGACTTGATTCAGACTCTTCTAGGAGGTAGGCCACAAGAGAAGACCATTGTTGTTATAAAGGATGATACAAAGCTACAAGTCCATCATGCTGTACATATTCATTTTGCATAGAAACCTATTTTGATGCCTAATTTTGCATGGTGACTTGACTGCACTGAGAGATGCTTAGGGATTAGTGGACCACAGGTTAGACCATAGTTTTGGAAGTATCTGTGAGTTTTCAGAGAACACTGACCTATAGGAGAGGAACAAAGAGAAGATGTCATCTATGGTAAGTGCCACAGCACCTTCCAACAAGTTGGGAACACCTGTAAAATAAAAAAAAAATGAAAGAAAACAAAACCAACCAGCACACACAAGTTCCATTCTTCCTGAGCAAGTGTGTTCATCGTTACTGTGTTCGCCTTGTATACAAGCCCCATCTCCTCCAACCTTTCAATATAGATACATCAGCATCTCTGGAGTTCTTCCAGGCCTTCACTGGGCTTATCAAGAACAAACATTGTTTCTACTTCTGCATTTCAAGGGCCTAGCACAATGAATGGACACAGTGATATGGTGCTCAGAATGTCCTTCAGAGGAGGAATCATTGCCCTAGGTACTGGGAATTCTATCAACAGACTATCTGCAGTAATTAGGGCAGAGATCATTTTATTTGCAGAAAGGGCCCTTTCTGAATGTCAGAACTCATGTCAAGATGGACGAGACACAATGAATAGTTGATTGAGGCACATGTAAGACCAGTCTATCCATACACTGTGGTGTGTACTATCTTTGAATTGCAACAGTGGTTTCAGAGGTCCCTAGGGACTTTGAATTTGGCTGCTTTGGAATGCATCAAAATTGATTTGTCCCAGAGTATGTTTTTCCTTCTTTCCTTCCCTTCTCCATTGCTTTGTATTTAAAGGGTACTTATTAAAAAAATATTATAGCATGGAGAGTCCTTCTCAGAAGGGCTTCCTGGGTAATCTAACCCACAGTTAGAATATTTGGAATAAACCAAGTTTAGTTAGATGAATGCTCGTCTTATTTTGGCTTCAAAGGGTGAAAATCATGGGCTTTATAAGCTATTTAATTTTATCCCACTCATCTCAAAGAGAATGTAGTAAACAATGAGCTCTGAGAGGAAAATATATTCTTTCTTCTTCTCTCTATATTCTTAAGTGCACAGAAATAAGTTATACTCTGACAGCGTACAAAGTTCTGTGCCAAAAGTATTTCTGTTGGCTCCTTTCTGTGTAATTAAACCATGTTCTTTCTTGAGGATATTTGAAAAAGAAATGCTTAACTTTAAAGATAACACTAATATAATGTTAAAAGATGTATTGATGATGTTTTCCTGGAGGGATTTCAATTAAATTTCAAAACTCAAGATATTTTTACAATGTAACTGAAAGTAAATCAAATCTTTATACATATGAAAATCAGTTTCTCATTATTTAAGTTTTCCTATAATCTTATCTTCACTTATTTGTCATGTTCTTCTGTTATTTAATGTATAAGTCATTGAACTATAAATAAATACAAATATTCATAGACCACGCATGTCTATGGAATTGAGAGGGAGAAGAGGTTCAAATTGCTGAAAGGTTGGAGCTTTCTTCTTGCATTTCTCTCCACATATTTTGAGGCATAGGTCAAACAATACTGAAGATGACTATAAATATTCTATTGACAATTTAATCCCTTAAACAATGCATAGTCAAATGCTGACATGTGGGAAGTAGAAAATATATTGTGAATCCTAAATCATGCACATGAATAAAATTTCTAACTGTTTCATTGTGAGGGCTGATCTAATTAGTGATGATATTGTAATAAATCATTGATGGCCATCTAAATTCTGATTTCCAAGAGAAGGAATAATATGATGTATACAATTAGAAAAAAAAATATCATGAAGTAAGAATACCAAAATAAGTGATGACGTGCTGTATTTCTTGAATGGAATAGATATATCGATTTGTATCTATCTCTGTAGCCAGCAGTCAGACATTACCTATGTACATAAAACACACACACACACACATTATCAAAGACGTTGACGTTTATCGCAAAGACGCATACACACACTTTTTTATATAGAGACCTCTTAAGTCTATATATTCTAAATATGACCTACAATTCATCATTGTAGATGAAAGCATTACCATTTTCAGGATGGAAATCTGAGTCCTAAATTCCTCTATGGAGAGAAAAATTGTATAAGTTATCCCATACTAAGTAATTTCTGATGCAGATAAGAAATAACATGCCAATACAAGAACTCAATATTGATATATATATGTTGTATATATATATATATATATATATATATATATGTGTGTATATATCGATAGATTCATATGGCACTAGGGAACCAGTCAATCAACAGGTGTTTGTATATGAATTCAAAAAAACTAGTTGAAGCTTCCATCACAGTATAAACACCATGAAAAGAGAATTAAGATCTATTTAATTTATAGTATTAGAATTCCACAGACTAAGTGTTCAAATTAGAGAAAGAGCCAAGTAATGTATGGTTATGTCCACTCCACCACAGGGCATAGAAAGTTGACCTCACTTACCATACACTATCACCAAGTGTGTGTTAGGCCATAGGGCAGACCCTTGACACTGCTCTGGGGGTGGGGAGCACAGTCAGAGGTATGGGACAGTGGTGCTGGTTCAGGGATCTCCAGGTCTGCAAGCAAGGAGGCAGAGGCCCTCTGGTTCTTAGGCTCCCAGACACCCAGGCGCCATTGGATGCCACAGAAGAACTAAGAATGGAGGCCTCCCACCCTGTGCTGGATCTAGCCTGTGGCAGGGGGGTGGGTGGGAGGGGTTCTGGTTGGTCAATGGGAGAGAGTCCTTGGCTTGTCTGCAGTTGGCTTGAACTTGGAGCTATGGCTGGGAGCACAGAGAGGCCTTCTACAGATTAGACAACGGCTCTGTAGGCAAAGGCCTTCTCTATGACTCCAGGTGAAAAGAGACAGTCCATGGTTTTAAGGCATTTATTGTCGTGGCAGAAAGTAGATGAGTAAAACAGTACCTCCACCTCTCAGGGTGCGCCCGAGGTTAAATAAGTACCTTTTGCAGGGAGAAGTGTCTGGGAAGGAAAGCTTATTGGCTTAGTCTCCAGGCCTTTAGGAACCTCATTAAAATAGAGACCTGTCTTGTGCCTAGGAGACCATATGTAACATCCTCTATATGTTGAAGGGCTTGGGGTGTTGCCCTTACGTGACTGATAGCCACAAATCTATGGGGGGCTGCGGCTAGTGACAGGGGCCTGATGCCTGGGAACAGGCAAAGCGCCTACCATCCCTTCAGGGTTCCTGGGGTTTCAAGTCTTAGCTCGACCAGGAACAAGGCTGTCTTTCATGCTACCACAAAGCACCAATTCATAGTTATATGATACCTCTACTCATATCATGATAGCATTTTGATATTAATAGGAAGTCACTAGTTCACATATTTACCAAGGATTTCTGTCAATAATTTGAAATTAGGAAATGGGTCCTATATCTTACTACAAACACAGATAATATATCAAATTTAATAATGAAGAAAACTGGACCCATTTGTGGACAAAAGGAACAAGACAAGTAGAGTCAATCGTGCCTGAAATTTAATGTGAAAAGTACACAATACTTCAAATTTGTCTTAGAGTTAATTATTTAATGTGCATTTTGTGTGCCGTGGTATTTATTCTTGAGCAAGGGTGGTTGAAATAGTTCAGCTCTACTCATTATTTAGTTCAAACCTTTGTTGTCCTTTCAAAAATAAATAACCAATTCAGTAAAAGTTAGGATTCATTATAAAGAAAGTCCATCTCATTCCATTTTGTAGCATTTTAGATTAACATCATGACTGAAGAAATTAAATTGCTTTGCCAAATGCAGTAGATGCCCAGCCATATGTATGTTCATATATTCAGCAAATACATCATTACATATAAATGATACAAAATCTTAGGGTCCATATGTGAATCAGCCTGTCCTTGAACTTCATTCTTATTTTGCCTACTTGTTTCTTTCTAAATAGAGAAAGAAGGGTTGAGTGGGTACGGAAGATCTAGGAGTAGTTGCGGGAGAAGAAACAATGATCAGAATATATTGTATGAACAAAATTATTTTCAATAAAAATTTTAAACAAAAACAAAACAGCCTACTGTAACATAATAAAAGTAGAAAAGCAGAAGTATAGGAGGGAAGAAGCAGAGATAGGTAGTCCACCAATCATACACTGAATTAAGATGAACACGGGAATATATGCTAAGGTAGCTTTTGGAAAAGGTGGTGATACTCAAGGTACGTGCCATGTGATCATTAGGAATGAATCTAGGAAAAAGATGGGAGATGGACACTCCAGATAGAAGGACTACACTCACTTTGGAAGGCAATCTGGCAGAAAACTGGAAATTGATCTACCTGAAGACCCAGCTACACCACTCCTAGGCATATACCTAAAAGATAGTCTATTCCATCCTTGCTCAACTATGTTCATTGATAGTTTACTAATAATATTAATAGCCAGAAACTAGAAACAACCTAGAAGTCCCTCAACTAAAGAATGGCTTTGTTCATTTTTAAATAAAGACTATCATACCCATTAAAATTATTGTCTTATGATTTAGTTCTTTTATATTTTTTCTCATTTTTATTATTTCTTTGAGAATCTTGTATGACATTTTAATCATATTCAGCCCTCTCCTAAGTCCTCCAATGTCCATCCCCTTTCTTTACCCATCCAACTTTGCATCTTCAAGTTTGATTTGTGCTGCCCATATATTCTTCCCTTATTAGGCCTTCTTCTCATATTCAGCCTTCCACTAGAAGATTTTGGCCAGCCAGGGACCACACACTTCAATTTGACTCTAACTCTTAAACAGCAATCAATTGCCAATAACTCCTTAGCTGTGGGTGAGACGTGTTTTGTCTTTTGATAGCATGTTTTACCATGGTATTTGAATCTTGACTAGACATACATTCCCATAATTAGTCCTGCCATAATAACAGAAGCTTGTAATTTTCTGAACAGTAGTACAGAAAAGCACCATTTAGCATGAAGATCTCATCATTTTTAATCCCTCATTCACGATTATAAAAAATCTTCTATGGCAGCAAGCTATTGTCTTTAAAAACAAGGCATAGTTTTCTATTAAAAGCATTAAAAATATGTTACCATCACTCTAAACTATCTTTCCAGGTTCATTTTCCCCACACTTTCCTTCATATTCCATAAGGCAGGTATATCAGCTTTTAATAGAAAACTATGCCTTGTTTTAAAGACAACTTCCTCATCGTTGCTTAAATATGCTCCCTAGAGCTTGAACTTTACTTGTGTACTCCATTGACTAAAATTATCTTTCTCTATAACATATAGAGACATAATACATATTTATGAGTCATTTACTTAATAGCTAATAAATTTCTTCCCTTGGATTTTTTTTTTCCTAAAAAGACCACTTGTCCCTAATTGAAAAATGAAATGCCCTGTTCAACAGAAATATCTTCAAATTGGCCGTAAGTTTACTAGCTATGAGACCATGTCCCTGCTATTTGTCCATGCTAAGACTTCATTATCTCATTGGTAACATGAGCATACGATAATACTTAATGTTAGAATTCTGAGGATTAAATAACATACTGACCATCTGACTCTTAAAATGAAGACTCAGAAACATCACTTACTATCATTAGTATTAGTCTCCTTTCTTCGATAGAAATTTTCTAGAACCATGTCAGGAAAAACATGGCATTTGCCTCAGGCTTTATAAATAATGAGGACTCAGGAATCAGCTGTTAAAATGATCCTCATGGAACAACAGAATAGCAAGTAGCTGCGGACTTGTACTGAACCAATGATTTGTCCAAACACATATTTACCTATAAACAAAATGTATGATTCATTTAAGTTTCAGGGAATTCTGAAGACGCAGTACCATCTGGATGCTATGTGGATTTTTTTTCTTTAAATTGGTTATTTTTTATTTGAATTTCAAATGTTATTCCCTTTCTCAGTTTCCGGGATATAAGTCCACTATCCCATCCCCCTCCCCTTCTTCTATAAGGCTGGTCCCCTCCACATTCATCCCCCCCTTCCCACACTGACATTCCCCTACACTGGGTAGGGGGGCCTAGCCTTGGCAGGACCAAGGGCTTCTCCACCCACTGGTACCCAACAAGGCCATATGCAGCTGAAGCCATGGGTCGGTCCATGTATAGTCTTTGTGTAGTGGTTTAGTCCCTGGGAGCTCTCATTAGTTGGTGCTGTTGTTCTTATGGGGTTGCAAACCCTTTCATCTCCTTCAATCCTTTCTCTAATTCCTCCAATGGGGACCCTGTTCTCAGTCCAAATGGTTGGCTGCTAGCATTCACCTCTGTATTTCTCAGACTCTGGCGGAGCCTCTCAGGAGACAGCTATATCAGGCTCCTGTCAGCATGCACTTCTTGGCATCAGCAATATTGTCTGGATTTGGTGACTGTATGTATATGGGCTGGATCCCCAGTTGGGGCAGGCTCTGAATGGCCTTTCCTTCAGTCTCAGCTCCAAATTTTGTCTTCGTAACCCCTCCTATGAGTATTTTTGTTCCCCCTTTTAAGAAGAACCGAAGCATCTGCTTTTTGGTCATTCTTCTTCTTGAGCTTCATGTGGTCTATGGATTGTATCTTGGGTAATTCGAATTTGGGGCTAATATTTTTAATGTGTCTACACTGTGAAACACTAAAACTTTTATTGACATCAGATTTTTGAAATTCTTGCATTTAAATAATTTGGTTCTTTATTTTTCTGAATGTAGAATTCATTGGGTCAAATAATTTCTATTCTCTTGTTAAACAGAAACCCAGAGTAAAACCATGAATTCAGACAAAATACAAGCTTTTTGATACATTTTTGTTGTGTGTTTGAATTGTCATTTCTATCTGTTCCCAATACAACTTTCTAAATAAGTATAGTCTATTTACATGTCAAATACTAATTTTCTTTTTGCAATGCACTGAGATATTTCTACTATTTAGTGGTTATGTGGAATCTGACTTTATAAAAATCATATCAACTGAAATGTTAAATCCCCACACAAGAGTCTCCTTATAACAAGATGTTGAGGGAGTATTCAAATACACAGCTATTAAAATTGGATAGCTATCCAAATCATACAAATGGCTAAAAAAATTACATAAAACACAGATTCAAAAGTACAAAGTCAGTTGTTTTTAGTACATATTAAATAAATTATCTATGATATTGCAGAGCATTATTGAGATGTCTTTAGCTTGGAGATATTGTATAGGTTTACATACCCAATATAAGCCTGTTTTAGAAATGTATTTATTTGAGACATAGAATGTGGAAGAAATCTTCAGACAAAACAGTTTTCCCTTATAGTCAGAGGTCTTCTTCCTATCTCCAAAGTTCACAGGATCACAGGAATATGTTACCATACCAGGTTAAATAGCATAACTGTTACTGAAATTCACTTTGAAAAAAGTGATTTTTTAAATAATCATAGCTGAATTCACACTGACTTCAGAATTCCAATAATTAGCTAGTCTAAGGTTTTGTTGCCATTTTTTTTTTCAGATTCCTCATCCATCCTGTGAGTCACATTCCCTCCATGTCCTCCCAAGTTCACATCTTGATAGGGTTGGGTTGTTTGCCTTGGAGAGTGGAGAAAGACAGGCGGGCAGAAGAGTGAACTAGTTGTGGGTTTAAGCCTCAAGAGGATTCTGTGATGCTCCTTGCTCATGGACCTTTACTCTTTTTTAGAGAAATAAAATAACTTGGGGTAGTTTGTTTGACTACCAAAGAAAAAGGAGTGGGGAAAAGGAGCGCAGCTTGATTCCACAGTCCAACTCAGTAAAGAGTCATCAGTTTCTAGAAAATTTGTGATTAGCAGAGCTTCCCAGCAAATCATAGCCTAAAATGGCTCACATAGAGATATGTGAGCTAAACAAATGTGCCGGTATATAGTATAATTGTGGCTATAAGTAACTGAAAAAATTTGTATATGATATTTAAAAAGGTTTATAATATTGTGAGATAAATAAGGATTCTATGTCCATGAATAAAGAAGCAATGTATTTATAGAGTATTCTGTGTATATTCTTTCAGAATTTTTTCTTCCATTTTTATTAAATTGGGTATTTCTTATTTACATTTCAAATGTTACTCCCTTTCCCGGTTTCCTGTCCATCAGCCCCCTAACCCCTCCCCTTTCAGATTGTTTGATCTCAGATATTTACCATAAATATGAGACTTAAGAGTATTCTTACATCAAAGCTGACAGCCAAGAATTAAATATATTTGAAAATAATTTATATTTAATTAGCATAAATTGTTCATTTGAATTTTTATCTTAAGTCTTTTCCTCTAAATTGACAAAGCATTTTTTGTTTACAATATAAATTATACTTTTATGTATACCTAGTTATTTTTATTAACATGGAAATTCTTTTTTTTTCAAGAATCTTCGAGTTTTAAAAGAGGGTGAAATTATTTCAAGTAGTCTTTAGAAATAATATTCATGAAAGTTTAATGTTTAAATGAAAAAGGTAGGATCCCCATCTTAGGGTTATTTTGAAGATTATACACTACAGCTGAGAAGAAAAAATATAAACACAGAGATACTTCATAGTCATAGATTAATCATGTGGGAAAATTATCTGTATAGAATTCCCAAGTGGATTTGTTTTTGCACAAATAGGTTCTTCATAATAGCTATGTGTTAGAAAAAAGAAGATAACAATATTAAAAAACAATTATGAAAGAAAACAAAGTTGGAAAATACCCATTAACCTAATTTCTTCTTTTTTTTTCTGGAGCTGGGACCCGAACCCAGGGCCTTGCGCCATAGGCAAGCGCCTACCACTGAGCTAAATCCCCAACCCCATAAAAACATTTTTTTTTTTCTTTTTTTTCGGAGCTGGGGACCCAACCCAGGGCCTTGTGCTTCCTAGGGCAAGCGCTCTACCACTGAGCTAAATCCAACCCCTCCTAATTTCAAAAATATATTATAAACTAAAAAGTAAAAATAATATGATATTAGGAAAAGGGCATATTTTAAATAGAAATGCACTGAATATATGAATGCCTATATATTTATTATCAACTGGTATTTAGTAAAGTTGTGCAATGAATGTGGTAGAGAGGGATTGTCTTATGGAAAAATGGTTCTGTGGTATTTTGATACCATATATAAAACATATATGCAATTTCTTATTTACATATGCTATCTACATAACATTACTGAGAAAATACTCAAGATATTAAAAAATTAATCCTAAAATTAAATTTTACCATATCAAAATTTAAGAGGTAGAACTTAAAAATGTTAGAAGAGAATTTATGAGTTTGAAATTAAGAAATACGATACCAATGGTATGGTTCATAAAAGAAGATATTGAGACGTTAAATTTTAAATAAATATAAAGCTCTTAAGTTGTAGGAGATAAATCGTCATATTAAGTGAAACAAGCACAATGTAGAAAGACAAAGGCACATTGTCTCTCACATGTGAAATCTAGATTCAAAATTTGTGTATGGGTGGGGGGGTCCATGAAACTGGAAAAAGGACCATGAGTTTTTGGGAGAAAGAGATCCTAAAAGGAGAGGGAAATGAGATAATCATATAAACAATATGGAGTGAAAGCTGAAATGAAGCCTATTTGGGGAGGGGGGAATCGGTAGGGTGGATAGAGGGTGTTAGGGAATATGCAGAAGAAAAATTATCTGCAAGAAAATAGTACAGAAAGGGAGCTGAGTTGAGAGGAGAGGAGGATTGAAGGATGAGGCAGTGGACCTTGCCTGACTATAATGTGGAGCATACCCAGCTGATTCATACCTCAGCTGGTGACCCACTCACACCCACACTGAAACTCCAGATTAAACAAAGACTGTGAGTAACACACCACACACACACACACACACACACACACACACACACAGTGGTCCAGGCTGCTCGCGCCTCCCCCCCTTCTCTCCCCCCTCTCCCCCCCTCCTTCTCTGACTCTTTCCTCCCTGACTGCTTTTTCTTCCTTGCTCCCTTTCCCTGTCCCTCCCTTTCTGCTTTATTCCTCATTCTCCACTCCTGGTCCTGCCCTTTGCCTTTAACAGCACTCTCCAGATCTTGTTTTAGAATCAACACACTCTCTGCTCTCCCCCCCTCCCCCAGCCCCATAGTCCTACCCCCCAGCACACCACAATGTAGGCTGAGAAGCTGGTGTGCTCACTCTCTTGCACTGCCCTGCCCACACAGCTGCTGCAGTGGCTAGAGAGGTGGACTAGAGTGGCTAAAGAGAGTGGCTAGAGTGTTGGAAACCTGGCAAGGTTGAATGGGTCCAAGACCCTGGCACCTTGGCACACTGGCAACACTAGCAACCCTGGCAACTCTGGCCACCTGGCCCCCACGGCCACCTGGCACCCACCCGAGATGGTAGGTATCTCCTTGCTCCCTACTGGATTCCTAGCCCAGAACACGTGCCACACTTCCCACATAGGAAAAGTAACCCGTGATCATATAGCCTAAAACATAGTTTTCCATGGTAATAAGATATCTAGAGGCCCTTAGGGTTTAGCCAATAAGTTTCCCTTCCTAGACATTCCTCCCTGCAAAAGGTACCAATCTCTGGTTCACCCTGTGGAAGTGGTATGCAACCATTTTCCATGATGAACAGTCAGTAAACAGTATGGATAAATATGGACTGTCTCTTTCATCAAGAACTGCCATGGGGAGCATGGAAAAGGTCTTTGCCTACCCAGTTGCTGTCTAAGACTCCCAAAGAAGACCTCTCTGCTCCCCAGACAACTGGAGCTAAGCTAAGGACAATTGCAAATGAGCTAAGCTGGAGTTCCCCATTCCCAGGCCCCAGGCTTGCCAATGTACTCAGCCTACAGGGCCACAACTTTGTTCCGAACTCCTCTGTGGGTTTTCCAGCAGCAACTGGATGCCAGGGAGTCAGAGAACCCCAGCTTTGGCCTACCACATCTTAGATTGCAGTTTTTCCACTCCCTGAGTGGCTCTCAGCACTTCCTGAAAGCCCAGCACCAAACAGCACCCGCACAGGGTAAATGTAGTCAAGCACTCCCTCATTCCTTCCTCCTCCCCAGTGGTACTTCCATATCCCAGCAGCATGGGTCTGGGATAAGAGGGCAGGGAAGCTGTGATCTGGATATAAAGTAAATTAATTAATTAATGAAAAAAAAAAGAACTGGTACGAGAGTAAATACATCAGAAATACATTTCTGTAGTAAGTAAGCACATGAAAATGCTCAACATTATTAGTTATGAAAACCTAAACTAAAACCACAGGCCCAGGGAGAGGACTCTGTCAATAAAGCATTTGCTGTCATATTAGGACCAGAGTTCCAATTTTAAACACCTACAAGAAAGTGAAAAAACAGGCAGAATGCAACCGTAATCTCAGTGGTAGTAGGTCTTTCTGGACCACTAGCTGAACTGGTAAGCTCTGGGTTCAGGGAAAAATCAACTCAAAAATATAAGGTGGGGAACAATTGTGGAAGACTTCCAACTCCAAGGTAGACCTCTAGACTGTCTGTCTGTTCTCTCTCTCTCTCTCTCTCTCTCTCTCTCTCTCTCTCTCTCTCTCTCTCTCTCTCTGTGTGTGTGTGTGTGTGTGTTTGTGTGCATGTGTGTATGTGTGTGTGTGTGTGTGTGTGTGTGTGTGTGTGTAAACAACCACACACACATAGAAAAAGAAAGACAATATAAGGTCATAACAGTATAGCTACAACCAGACAAAGAAAATAGCAAGTATTGACGAGTATGGATTAAGGATCAAAATACATAATGTTTCAAGGTATGATCCATAACATACCATATATTTTGGAGACAGTTACCTTTAACATCAACTCTCCCTCTTCTACTCCCTTCTCCCTCCCATTCGTCTCCTGTATTACACTACATTTATTCTCCTTATACTTTCATAAATATTTTTGACAAATTATTTAATTAAGCATAAACATATCACATGGCAGTTATCTGCCCAACTGACTTGTAAAGTTCCCTCAAAACACTTATAAAAATGTTCCACAATCTTGTTTGTTTTATTATTTATATAAAATTCATTTATATGAAATAAAAGCTACAGGAGCTTGAGAGATGGCTCAGTAGTCAACAGCATTTGTTGACCTTGCAGAGGACTTACGTACACTTCACAGCATTTGTATGATGACTAACAGCCATCTGTAACTCCAGCCCAGTGCTCTCTTCTGACATGTACAGGCACAGCAAACATATGGTACATAATCCATACACATAAAACAAAAATAAATAAAATACTTTTTTAAACCACGGGAATTGATCTCTAGCCTATCAACTGATGAAAGAATTAAGCTGTATGCTTATCCATCTATTGGGATACTATTTGCCTTTTAAAAGAGACAGACTACTAATACAGTCTACATGAGTGAACTTCAAAATCATAATTCTAAGTGAAGAAATCCAGAGGGAAATGTGTATTGTTTTATTTTCTTCATATAAGAATATATAAATAAAGACTTTATAATTACAGAAACCATCACTGGTTCCTGGGCCTAGATGTGGGTGTGAGTGTTGACAACACATGGCCATAAACCCTTTTTGAAGTGATAGAAATGTTCTAAAACTGTACTGTGGGGGCAGAAGAATTTAAAAATTATTAAAATTCATAGAATGTATAATTAGACTGGGTACATTATATATGTAATATACACCAGACAACAAAGAAGCAAGGAAATGTCACATGAAAACCCTTACATTTTTGTGCTACCACCCTAAATTTCATTAAAGGTTCACAAAGCAATGTCATGTATCTAAACTCATTAACTGCAAAGAAAAAGAGAAGAGATGATAGCAAAAGAGAAATACAAACACAAAATTGAAAAATAAGCAGTGGAAAGGAGTAGTAAATGATTTAACAGAAAGAAATAATTAGTAGTTATATATTTAATATAAGACCTTTCCCAAAGCCCATATATTAAAATCTTGGTCCCTAGAGGATGCTGCTGTGTTGAGGTGGATGGATCATGAGAGCACACTTCTCTTTACGTATTAAAGTCAGAGCTAAGTGAACTCTTTAAAAGGTGGAAGAAATAAGTTACTGGGCAGATGAGCCTGAAGTATACATATTGCCTATGGTTCTGCTTCCTAAGTACCACAATGCAAGGAGCTATCCTCTACCACATTCTTCCTCCATAACATTCTACTTCATCACAGAAACAGAATGAGGAGTGATGGGTAACTATGAACTGAAACTTTTGAAACCATGAGCTGAAATGGCTGTGGTTCTGGATTGAATGAAGAGGAGAAAGTAAATTGAGCATCAAGTGCATGGTCTGCTTCCTGACTGTATGGAGTATTACATCAGTGTCTTGTACTCATATCCTCGTACTCTACTACCTTGACGGACAGCATACCCTAGACTGTAAGTCCAACTAAATATTTCTTCTTTTCAGATATTTTGTCACAGTCACAAGAAAAATAACTAACATAGTAACAATGTTTTTCATTGAAACATCTGAGTCAGGCTTTTGATTAGAAGCTCTGTTGCTGTGTGGTAAGTGCAAGAACACACACACACACACACACACACACACACACACACACACACACCCGATATTGAGGTAAAATGAAAGAATAATGTGGGATTCCAAATTGCATGGCAACTGTCCTAGTTGGGGTTTCTATTGCTGTGATGGATCACCATACCACATGCAACTTAGGGAGAAAAGGGTTTTTATTTCATTCTACATCTTATAGTCCATCATCCAGAGAAGTCAGGAGAAAAATCAAGGCAGGAACTGGAGGCAAGAAATAATGCAGAAGCCATAAAGAAGCAGAGCTTACTTATTGCATTCATAACTTGCTCAGCTTGCTTTCTTATAGCACCCATGACAATCACCTCAAAAATGACATTGCTCACAGTGAGATGGGCCCTCTCACACCATTCGTCAATAGAAAAAAATGCAATAAAGGCTTGCCCACATGCCAATCTGGTGGGGTCACTTCTTAATAAGATTCCTTGCTTCCTTCTTCCCATGTGGTTTGAACTTATGACAAGTAGACATAAAACTACCCAGCACACAACGAATATGCATTCTGGAGCTGAAAAAGTGCACACAGAATGAATTTGGGGACTCGATGTGAACTGGACTTCAGTCAAAACTTGAGCTACCCAATCTACTCTAACTAGAAATCCATTCCAATAAATAGCCCTAAGACTTGTTTGAATAAATTAAGAGACTCACTGAGCTCTTCAGTACTTCATAACACTTCCTTATGAAAAACACTTTGTACACCTGCTTGTAAGCCTGCTAAGTCTTGAATTTGGTTACACAGCAATGATGGGTTCCTTCAGGATATCAGCATTGTCTTACCTGGTATCGTCTTTAGGGAAGTCACTGTGGCTCGATTCTACAGATAATGCAGGAATAACTCCTGCGTGAAAAATGTGGAAAGGGAAATACTACAGAGGATTACGGTTAAGAATGCATCTTCTGATACAATCAAGATGACTATGTCTTCAGGTTAAAAAAAAATTTCAGAATTTGAGGGTTCGAAGTCCTGAGTATTATTAAGATTCTGCTAATATATCTCCACCCCAAGTTATAGGATCCTTCCATTTTTTCAATGAGTACCTTCATTTTAAAACATGACATTCTTTGAGGCTGGCATTTGAAATTGCATTGCAAATCAGCCAATCATATAATGAAGATTTGGGTTTGATTTTTGCAATTTGATGTCTGTTGCTACTTAGAAACCAAGGGAGACTTAGAAACCTTGTCTATGTGAATCTGGAGTGGGCTAATTTCATCATTAAGCCAGATTTTTATTTTCCACCAATGGCCAAAAGTTTTACATACAGAGTCACTGAACTCCTTGTCCCCACAAGAGGCGATTCAGGATCAACAAGTACATTTGTCTTGATAAGTTCTTTAAGTGGTTCACACCATGGATTTTAGTCCTTTCCATGCTATCAGAGGAGGCTTTAGTAACTACATTTTGTCTAGTTACAAAATCAGCATCAGATAATATCAAGCCAATTAAACAAGTTCATTCTTAACATTATGTTTCTTCAGACGCACTGCTGGTACCACAATCTGTATTTATGTTCTCTAAAGGAACAGAACTTTTTAGAATGTAGATCGAAACGTCTACATCTATATAGATACACATATATAGATGAAGATATTATTTAACAGAGTTATGTACATAATGTGGTTCAGATAGCCTATCAATGGCTGCTTTCTGGTTTTGTAAAGAAAAGTTGCTTTTTGTTCTTTGTCTTTATAATCTCAAATCCACATTGTTTGTGGGCTCTTCATGGGTTCTTCTTTCATCTGTCTCCTAACGGTATTTTCTCTGGTTCAGTTCAGCTTCCTCTGGCTCAACTATCACCAGTTGTCTTCTCGGCCTGCTAGTCAAATTCACTTTCAACTGTCTCTTATTTTACTCTTCAAAATCTCTTCTCTTCTTTATCCCTATTCAATCTTCTGTCTTATTGTCTGGCGCACCCCTTCAGTCATCTGGACCTTCTACCTACTCCCCAATCTCACTACTCTATTCTACTCCTACTCCTTTCTCCCTCTCTCCTTATTCTCTTTAACTCTCAGACTCCAAGGCTTTTATATCCACTAGTGTTTCCAGAAGTCTAAGAGCCAACTGTAAAAGAATAGTATAGAGTCATTTAAAGAACCAGGAACATAAAATATTTCATACTACAGGTGTCTCACAATGCAGAGGTCAAGAATCCAGTAGTTGCTCAGTCAACAAGGCTAGATATCTCAGCAGTCCTGATCTGGTGCTGAAGGTTTAGTGGATTCCTGAGGAGATCTGGTGCTCTTAAGTCTGTTCTGGAAGCCTGAAGAAGCTCATTGAAGGAATTCCCCAGCGACAGGATAAAAAATAAATGAACTTTGCCAGTGAGCATGAAAAAAGCAGGCAGTATTAAAAGTTTTCTCCTTCTATGTTCCTTTATTTTGGCTACTACCACTAGATGCTATCTACATATCTGAAGATAGTCTGACAAGAAAACCTCTCAAAAGCGTACCCAGAAGCATGTTTTTAAGTGTTAAGATTAAAGATATAGTCAAGAAAACAACCAAGATTAGCAACTACATACAAGGAAGATTTTAAAATTCTCAATAAAATGCTATTAAACATCGTGCTTCTCCACACTAACTCATGTGGTAATATGTATAATTCAATAAAGAAATACACTGGGGCTGACGGGGAAATGGAGGTAGCACTAGGTGGCAGGGAATTAATCAGAGAGAGGGTATGTATGTATGAGGATACAGTGTTAAAACCGATAATTTTGAAACTTATCAGACAGAGGTGATATGACATTTATAGTCATATATATATATATATATATATATATATGTGTGTGTGTGTGTGTGTGTGTGTGTGTGTGTGTATGTGTGTGTGTGTGTGTGTGTGTGTGTTTTGAGAGGCTGCACAGCCACTGATATTTTCCATTAACCCATGTTTCAAAAGCATATAGTAAGTTGTTAAAATGTTTTGACAGGTCACTTTTCATGTAAACCCTTTTCCCCATTACTAAATACTGAGGAGGCCTGATAACTTAAGCCTATAAATCTCATGTCCTCAAGAAGATGTGGTGAGAGAAATTTCAATTCAAAATCTTCCTTGGCTAGAGTAAGGTCAAGGTCATCCTAGGTAACATTAATGAGACTGTCTCAAATCAAAGTAAAAAAGAAGGCTTGGAATGTACCTCAATCGTAGAACATTTTCTTCTGTGTATCCAAGACTCTAGGTTAAAACTCAAGTACCAAAAAGAAGGAAAGAAGGATGGCAGGAAAGAAAGAAGAAAGAATAGATGGATGGATAGGTAGGTGGGTGGGTGGGTGGATGGATGGATGGATGGATGGAAGGATGGATAGAGGAAAGCACATCATCAATGACAAAAGAGGAAAAACTTTTAGGAGTTGTAAGTTTTAGTTGGTTAAGGAAGTTATTTTCTACTATTATATTTCTGTAACTTTTTCCTTTTATCAAAAATGAGTGCTAAATTTTCTCAAAGGCCTCTTCAATATCTATTGAAATGGTTTCATGGGTTTCTCCTTTCAAACACTATTATCATGACCTATTTTGACATGAAACCCTACTTATTCAGAATGCATTCTCCTCTTTACACATTGTGAGCTTATATTTGGCAGCACTTTATTGGAGATTTCTGAATTGAAGCTATGATGGACTTTAATGTGCAGTTTTCTTTGTTAGAATGTCTTTATCTGATTTCCTTAGAAATATAATGCTGGTTTCATAAGTTGAGTTATGAAGCAGTTCTTTTTATTATGTTTCATGGAAGATTTTCTGCAGAATTGTCATTATTTCTTCCTTAAACACTAGATAATATCTTTCAGTGAAACTTTCTGTGGTAAGATTTTTCTTAGTTAGAAAATATTTAAGCTAAAAATTTATTTCATTTTCTAGAGTTACATAGCACGTTTCAGGTTGCCCAAGTTTCATCTAGTGGGTTTTGAAATCTTTTAAGGAATCCATACATTTCACTTAAATTACAGAATTTGTGATTGTTCTGTTTTTAATAATTGTTTATCTTACTGATACCAGCATTGTGTATAGCAACCCCCTCTCCTGATTTCTTACTTTCTTCTCTTGAGACAGGCTCTTGTTGTAGAGTCTGGATTAGGACTCTGCACAGACCAGGGTAATTTTGAGATTCTGGTCTCTGTCTCCTTGGTGTTGGGATTTATGGTGTGTGCCACCATACCCAGATGTACTCTTCATTCTTGACTCATCTACCTAATGATCCTTTTTTCTTGGCCAGTCAGGTTGTATGCTTTGACTTTTGAAATATCTGCTTGTCCTTAGTTTTTCAAATTCACAGCTCCTTAAAAAATCGTGTGTGCATGTGCATGTCTATTTGTGTGTGTGTGTGTGTGTATGCATGTGTGTGCATGTGTGCATGTGTGTACGCACGTGTGTGTGTATGCATACTACAAGCATTCAGAAGCAAATGGAAGTGATAGGAGGCATTAGAATTCCTGGAACTAAAATTAAAGATTGTTTTCAGTAACTCTGTGGATTCTGAGAACCAAACACAGGTTTTCTATGACAGGAACAAGTGCTCTTAATAGACAGGCTATCTCTCCAGCCCCAATCCTCTTATCTTTACATATTCCCTGTCCTTGATTTTTGTTAGGTGTTCTTTTCTTTTCCTACTTTTCTTTGTGTACTATTAGAGCCTGGGTATGATTTTTTTCCTTTATAATCTAGAACTCAATATCATAAGTTTCCTGTTACTATCATATTAGTTGTATCCCATGATATTTCTAGTATGTTGTGTTTTGTTATTATTCAACTCAAAATGTTTTCTAATTTTCATTGTTAATCTATTTTGACTTATTTAACTTTGTTTGGTCACTTTTCATTTTTGTCACCGTCAGAAAGCACTTTATTTGGTCTAAACTCTTTTTAAGCATATTAAAATTTTCTCTGTAGTCTTGAAGACATTTGGTCTTTGCGACATTTTTAGATTTTTGTTTAGAATGCTGTGTGAAGCAAAACTTTACACTTTTCATGTAGTCTACGATGGAGTGCTGGTTTTTAACTGAGTTGTAATGATATTCTGTAATGCAACCCTTTGGTAGTATAACAGGAGACCTCACGTGACAGAACAGGCAGAGCCAAAGAACATAATCTGTAGGATACCGGATCAGCACTTTTTCTCCAGAAGCAGCATAGACAGCAGTCTGAATTTAAGTTAATAGTTCTTTAATGAGGGAAGAAACTGTAGGGGCCTCCCCAGTACAACACAACTGGTGCCTTCTATCCCCCTAATTTGTCCTACCTCATTTCCTGGATTCTACGCCAATAGATAGGAGTAAGTTTCTGCAGGGCCTGACAAAGTAGATCATATTTCTGATGAAAGGATCAACATTACACATTAAATAAATGGAAAACTGACTTTGAACTCCCAACTTTCCTGCCTTTACCTCCCTAGTGCTTGCTTTGCAGGTACATATCACCATACCATGTCTGCTTTTATGTGTTGATGTGCACTTAAGTCAGGCTTTATGCATGCTGGGAGGTATTAAATGAAGCACTGGGGCATGTGTCTGTAGATGTCATAGTTCCCCTTGGCATGATATTTGAGCATGCTTCTACAAGGGAGCTAGAGTCCAGTGGTGAATTATTGAGAACCCACTGATTTAGGATACTTCTTTAGAATACAAAGGATTTAACACTCTGGCAAGGATGCTGATAGGAAACATTCACAACACATATGTCATGAAAGACTAGAGAAGATCGTACAGACCCCATTCTGTGGGATGTGGAAACCCAGAATTACCCTAGCCAATGGTAAAGGAAGCAATAAAAAGTCTTTGGAAAGTAGAAACCCAGGAATAGATGTATTCTGTAAAGCTCAGTCGAAAATTATGTTCCATGATGGAATCATCAACCAAAGAGATCATTATTCTTTAGGGCCCTCAGGAATGTGTTGAGAAGAAGTAGTAACAATTTGGGATCCAGCTCAAGGGGAGGCTGCTGATCCTGACCGTATTACTGACATTATGGTTGCTTGCAGATAAGAGCCTAGCATGGCTGCCCTACAAAAGGCCCAACAAGCGACCCAAAGAGTCAGATGCAGATACTAGCACCTAACCAATGGACAGAAGCTAGGGACTCCCATGGTTGAATTGGGGAAAAGCTGGAAGAAGCTGAGGAGGGCAGCCCTATGGGAAGACTAGCATTCTCAACTAACCCAGATCCACAAGATCTCTCAGACACCGAGCCACCACCACTAGGCAGGGAGAGGAGGTATGGGATGGGTGGGATGGGGAACAGTCTGGGGGGGGGGAGCAGACAGGGAAGGGGGATAAAGACTGGACTCTAGAAAAGGATTAAAGAATAAAAAAAGAAAGAATTTAAGTGTTAGATTTCTTCTGTAGGTCAGGAATGATGGTGAGAGAGATTTTTTTTTATAGTATTTGACTTTTAACATGTAAAAGTGATATGTCACTAGAGGCCAGAAGCCAGAATTGACATAGTCTCCAAAAATAGCATTTTAAATGGTTATTCTGTATTTATGAGGAACATGTAAGTTTAGGGTCTCATCTCTAATGTTTTCTATTAATTCAATGGTTTCTTCATTTAATTTTGATGATAAGCAATTTATTCCTTGTGTTGTAGAGACTTAAGAAAAAAAAGAAATAACTTGGAGCATAATGTATTATCACACAAAAGTAGTCATTATTACATCTAAATCTCATATTTTCATATTTTCTTCAGATCAATTTCTGGAAGCAGAAAAGTTGTCTTCCAGCTGATGAAGGTTTTCAGAGTTCCTGGCTCATAATGCTGGACTGCCTTCAGAAAGTCATTAGATTGCCCTCTCAGTTGGATTCTCTCAGGATTCCTATTCTATATTCAATTACCAATACCTGACTTTAGAATTTTGCATGTACTTGCCAGTATAACAGGTTAAATATTGTCTTTATGTTATTTGTGTATATTTTTGTATCTTATGTATTTACTGAATTCATATAAATGACAACTTTTGGGAGCTGTTACAAATTTTGAATTGCTAATAGAATTTTATGTAGCAACGAAGTCTTAAACACATTATTTGGTCCCCTCTCCACCCCCCATAATACCCTTTCCCTCCCATGTCCCTTCACCCCTCCTTCCCTCCCTCCCTCCTCTCTTCCTCCCTCTCTCCATTCCTTAAGTTGTGATTTGATAGTTTTTGGTAGTTTTAATTCTTTAAAATATTTATTACTAATTTTGTGATAATATTATTATTTCCTCCCTCTCCCTCCCTTTTTCCATCCCTCCCTCCCCTCTTGTGTTTGCTTTCTTCTCCCTCCCAAGTGAAGCAGAGGATTCCCAGGTCTGGATTCAGTCAGAGAAGAGGCACTTAACCTTCAAGAGACTGGAGGCCCAAGGTTGGGGTGGGTGGTGAGGGTACATCCTTGTGGAGACAGGGGGGTGGGGGGGTCGAGGAGGATATATGTGATGTGGAACACTCAGGGGGTGGACTGGAAAGGGAATAAAATCTGGAGTGTAAAAATAAATAAATAGATAAATAGATTAATTAATTAATTAATTAAAACACCCACATTATTTGTGTTCAGGTTTTTTCCCATTGCAGTTTTTACTTTTATAAAGTTATACCAAATTTTGCTTCATCATGTGTGCTATATTTCCTTTTCCTACTAAATTAATACAGAATTTTAATTATATATTTATACATGTTTTGTATGTGAGTATAGTGGCTATTCCTGGTTGTCAACTTGACTGTATTTGGAATGAACTACAATCCAGAATTGGAAGGCTCATCTGTGATCCTGATCTGGAGGCTGGGAGATACAAGTTTCTGACCTGGATCTTGGTATGGACAACTTGAGGCAAAGTGGCTATGAATCCCAGGAGACTAAGGCAAGGAGATCGCTGAGTTCAAAGTCATCTTGGACAAAGCAAGTCCCAGACCCAGGCATGGTGATGCACACCTTCTGCTGGAGACCTACCTAAGGACACTGGAAGGAGGAAGATCCTTTCTTCTTTGCCTGTCTGCTGATCCTTGGACTTCCATTCACAGCTGCTATTGACCATTGTTGGGGACTTGGACTACAGACTGTAAGTCATCAACAAATACCCTTACTCTATACAGACTACCCATAAGTTCTGAGATTCTAGAGAACCCTGACTAATACATGTCAAGAGTTTTTCTTCTGTTTCATTGAGTTTACTAATTCTGTGACAATATTATTATTTCAAATTGATTTTGAAATAGAATTTCTTCTTTTACATATTTTATTAATGGATTATACACATCTCTTTATCATATTAAATATAGAGCTAATTTTGCTTAAATAATAAATTTTATTCTTTATGTGTGGCTGCAGTGTATAGAGTAATTTGTAAAGAATACACATCCGTGTGCAGTGTGGTATAGGATCTTTATCTTCAATGTCCTGGCA
Organism: Rattus rattus; assembly: GCF_011064425.1. Classification (NCBI taxonomy): domain Eukaryota; kingdom Metazoa; phylum Chordata; class Mammalia; order Rodentia; family Muridae; genus Rattus; species Rattus rattus. The sequence goes on from NC_046156.1 coordinate 114,598,812, forward strand.
CAGAGCATACTTTAATCATGACAATTTTGTTTCCTTAAGTTTTGTGATTTGATGGTTCTTTGGTCGTTTTATTTTTTTAAAATATTTATTATTAGGATAGTAAAAACTAATATTTTATTTATTCATATTCTTACCCTTACCATCTTTATTATAATTGCTATTAGGTGGTATTATACTAACATTCACTCCCTTGGCCTATCACATATAGCATGTATCTTTTGCCAAAATAGAAAATGGATTGATATACAGGAGAATTAGAAAGAAGGAAAAACATTGAGCTAATGGATATGTAAGGAAGGAATGGCTGTGCTTTAGGGCCTTGGAGAGGATGCTTGATGAACGTTTGAGTCATTGATTCAATAAAGCAGTTTAATTGATTCTGAGTTTGGTGTAATAGATTGTTAGCTTCTAACTCCGGGCAGTGGCTATTATAAGCCTAGCGTTTCACACTGATGATGAGGAAAACCTCCCTACAGCAACTGGAAAAGCCATTTCAGCTCAATAGAATAGATAGAGTGTCAACCGGTGTGAAGGTGGTAGCAGAAAGCAATCACAGTTCCCATTAGAGGTATCCTGCCTGGTAATGAGCATCAGATCTTAATGGCATTGTATAGCATTGCATGTGCTTGGAGGTATGCAGATCTTTAAGTATTCAAAAGAAGTCAAGGATATGGATACTCTGCAACTTTGCCAGTTGCTGAGATTGTGACAAAAAGGATTCTTTTGAAAGCATTTTTTTTTTTTTGGAAAGAAACATAGTAAATTCTGTGGCCCATATTTACAATAAACTATATGGCCCATATTTATAATCAGTTTAGTGGTTTCTGATGTGCTCAATTTTCTTTTGAGGTATGTGTGCTGACAATCTTAACCAAATCTCCCCAGTAAAGTTAGTTGACCATTGAAGAAATACACACAAAGAGATAATACATGGTATTGCATAGTTGAAACTCATAAGTAATAGTGGGTTATCTACTGAACTAAAATGTTACTGATATATTACTTTTACTTACCTATAATGTTCAGTATAATTGTATGCACAGTCCAGTATTGGAAATTATCATGCAGAGAAAATAAATCCAGACACAGGGAGGCAAACTATATGTTTTCTTTATATGTGAATATAGACAGACAGAAATATATATATATATATATATGTGTGTGTGTGTGTGTATCATGTGTACCATATATATATATATACCATATATATATATGTGTATCATGTGTACCTTATATATATATACCATATATATATATATATATATATAATTAGAACTATAGCTTTTACTTCTACTTTAAAATAGAAAGAGGAATGAGGCCAGTAGAGGAAGAATAACAAGCAAAGGAAACAGGGATAGACAGAAGCCTAGTATGTGATGCAAACAGACAAAAATGTCATAACAAATCATGTCACTTCATATAATGAATATGCCCTAATAATTTTTGAAATTTGAAAAATAGCCACAAAAATTTAAATAACTATTTTTGCTATTTTTCCAAAGTATATCAATTAATTTTCTCTACTATTCAGTATAAAAAAAGCATATGTTCAATATTTTATTTGCATTTAAATAGCATATTGTCTATTGCATCTGTTCTGTTTACACATTTTTAGGAAGAATATACTGAAGATGAGGGAAGATGTCATCCTCCTGTGGCAGTGCAGGGTGGTTACAATAGAAAGCTTGCATTACAATAGTTGTTATAAAAGATGTAGACACATGTTTTTGGAAAAATACATAGGCTTATTTTCACTGGTAAGATGTAACAACACAGACTACACAGACAAGAATAATTCCTAGAGTCGATCTGAATATATGAAATTTAATTTTGGATTTTATTTTCTTTTTTGTTATATGATTTGTGGCAGTTGAATTCAAATTCATTCAAATGTTTTGTTTTTTTCTGGCTATTTACAAAATTACACACGATAATCACTATCCCATACAGTTAGTGTATTAATTAAGTTAAACATATAATACAGTTTTATCAACTCAAGAACTATAGATGATAGACAATATATTATACTTTGTTAAAATATTATATTTCAGGGGATATTCATAGACATTTCCATGTAAAATATCAACTACTATCTGTATTTCTCTTTTCTGAGAATATAAAAAATACTGATGATTAACTTTAAGAATTGTATTAACTTGCTTTCTTGTCTCCAGGAAAAATGCTATGAAGCCAAAAAGCCAGAAGCAGCTCAAAGTTTAGGTCCTCAATTTGCTGTTGGCAAAGTCATATTCTATCACTTGATCTTTTTCCCTTCATGTATCATGTTTTCTCTAGATCCCTTTCAAGAAGAGCTAACCAGTATAGTTCTAATCCTTGCCAAACAATTAGGAAAATGATATTCTCCCCAATGGAGAAAATAACTTACCTGATCATTTGTAGGAAATATTAAGTAGCAAAATTTTGTTCTCTTACCCTAGAAGGTAGTATGAGACTTCTATTGCCTAGGATGTAGTGTTTTAAAGCATTAAACATTGTTTTATATAGAACATATTCCCTATAGCATGGCTAAAACTATTCCTCTCCCTACTTAAGACTCCATTGTTAAACATGACATTTATCCCTTAAGGAACCTTAAGCATTGCCTTCTCTCTGAGATTCTCTCCCTTCTGAAATTGATGCTGACCTTCAAAACTTTAGAAAATCCCAGCCAACTATTTGCTTAGCAATTATCCACATTGTTCTTTTGAAGACTATTATTTGTGATTGAAAGAGCTGAAGGGGCTTGCAACCCCGTAAGAACAATATCAACCAACCAGAGCTTCCAGGGACTAAACCACTACCCAAAGACTACACATGGACTGACCCATGGCTCCAGCTGCATATGTAGCAGAGGATGGCCTTGTTGGGCACCAATGGAAGGAGAAGCCCTTGGTTCTGCCAATGCTGGACCTCTCAGTGCAGGGAATGTCAGGGGAGGAGGCAGGGAGAAGGGTGGTTAGGGAGGAGGACACCCTTATAGAAGAAGGAGAAGGGGATGGGATGGGGGCTTATGTCTGGGAAACCAGGAAAGGGAATAACATTTGAAATTTAAATAAAAAAATCCAATAAAAATAACTAGTCATTGAAATAAGATAATACTCAATATTTTAACAAGAAATCATTTGACATCCAGGAACACAAATAAAGACTCTGTCTTTTAGTGTGTTTGTTTGTTTTGTTTGTTTGTTGGTTGGTTGTTTTTTTTTCATCCATTAAAATAGGATCTACCCGAGGCAACAGTTTAGAAATATTTCAGGTCTTAACATTATGTCTGGTAATAGATATACATGACTTCATAAACTATCATGCATCCATTGCTACTTTTGAATCTAATAATTACACACACACATGCGTGCGCACACATACACACACACACACACACACACACACACACACACACACACACACATCAGAGCACCAGAGAGAGTCCTTTGCCCACATGCTTTAGGTGATGGTTGAAGTCTCTCAAGTGTTGTTATAAGTTGCTATTTATAGTCTATGTTTTAAGAGTACATAGTTTGGGTTCATAATTTCTGTGACTGGGAAATACAAAAGCATTGGACTATAATCTATTCAGTTTCCAGTGAGGGCTTCTTGCCATAACATGGTAGAGAAACAGAAAGTATCACATAGTTAGAAAGGAAGCTCAAAAAGTGAACTAAGCCTAACTTATTTTCTTTCCAACCTCTTGAAACAGAGTCCTGCAAGATCTTCATTAAGCCTTTCATGAGCTTAGAACCTGACAAGAGTAAAATGCCTTCTTAATGGTGCCATCACTGCTTAGCACTGTTTCATTGAGAAAAACAGAAACCACAACTAATTCATAGAAGTATTTGACTGGAGGTTTCAGCTATAAATTTCACCCGAATATGCAAGAATTATCCATTCAAATTGCAGAAATCTACCACTTCTCTAACTTGATTTCCCAAGTAAAGCAAAATAGGTATATGTGCTTTCTATTAGGTTTTCAAGAAGCCTCAGCACAGATGACATGGATAGCATTTTGTGAATGAAAAATACTCCACTCCCACTATGTCCCTACTGCTTCAATAAGTATCAAGATTCTAACACAAAACCTCTAGAGTTCAATCAAATCATTGTATTTGTTATTTACTGGATGAATTAGTTCAAGGAGTGCAGCCATCTACCCTGGAAGGAAAGTGCAGCCTCACCAGTCACATTCTTGAAGTTTTGTTATCAGGAATTGTTATATACAATGTCAATCTAAATGAAATTTGGAAATAATGTGAAGATGGAGCCCCATTTTGACATCTTTCATCCCCAAATGAGGCTCTAGCTTCCAGTACTGTGAATGGATTATATGTTCTTGTCCAAAGCCCAGGCTATTTCTAAGACGGTAGCTCTCTATACATTGACAGTAAGCTCTATTATTGAAGACAACACCTATACAACTCAGTACATGGAGAAGTCAAGCTCATGCCTACCTAGAACATTCGCTCCTATGGACTAGTATCCATACTAGTACTAGTACTGGGAGGTTCTCTCCCCAATACCTAATGAGAGAGGTAAACACCAAGTCAGGTACAACCCATTAACCTACAATGATAACCTGGTGATATACTGGTGCACTAGTACCACAAAGCACGTGTGAATAATCACCAATATCTTATTTGAATGAAGACCTACTCCCCAAGATGGAACCCCATACCCAATGTTGATTGAGTGGTCAAGACCTTAAGGTAGATAGGCCAGGGACCTAAGATAAAATTAAATGCTCCAGGTTTTTAGTTTAGCAATGTAGCAATAAAATGTAGCAAGAAAATGACTCCTAACCCCACTCTGCTATACTCATAGATCTATTCATTTTTTGGTCATCATAAAAAAAATTCCTCTGCAGTATATGGGAACAAGTCGAGATGTCTACAGCTAAACAATACTCAGAGAGTTAGATATGTTAGAACACTTAGTCTTAAAAGTGATCTCACCATCAGATCCCTCCCCACAGGGCTCACAGAGCTCTGTAGAAGAGAAATCAGAAGTGGTTCAAGAACCAGAGATTTCGGACAACACTAAGGAATCGAGGCCCTTACACACAACAGGGTTGCCTCATATATGAACTCACAGAGACTGGAAAAAGCATACACAAGTCCTGCATTGATCTGTAACAAGTAAGGTCCTAAAGCTGAGAGAAGAGACCATATGTTCTTTCTCCCCAGTGTAAGACATTTTATCTATGGTCCCTCCCTCCCTTTGGGTTCTAAGAGTCTCTCACCTCCTAGGTCTCTGGTATCTTATGGGTGGTCCTACCACATCCTACCTCCTGAGGTTGCCTGTTTATATTCTTTCTGCTGGCCCTCAGGGCTTCAGTTCTGTTCCCCTAACCCAATACCTGATCATGTTTCCCTCTTCCCTTCCCTATCTCCTTTCCCACCCAGGTCCCTCCCTCCTGCCCCACTCCTGTGATTGCTTTCTTCTCCCTCCCAAGAGGGATTGAGGCATCCTCACTTGGGTTCTCCAGCTTATTAACCTTTTAGAGTTCTGTGTATTATATATCCTGAGTATTCTGTACAATTTTTGTCTAATATCCACTTATTAGTGAGCACATACCATGCATGTGCTTTTGGGTCTGAGTTACCTCATTCAGGATGACATTTTCTAGTTCTATCCATTCGCCTGCAAAACCCATGATGTCCTTGTTTTTAATAGCTGTGTAATATTCCATTGTGTAAATCAACCACTTTTTCGGTATCCATTCCTCCTTTGTGGGACATCTGTATTGTTTCTAGCTTCTGGCTATCACAAACAAGGTCACTATGAACATAATGGAACACATGCCCCTATGGCATGGTGGGGCATCTCAAGAGTGGTACAGCTGGTTCTTCTAATTTTCTGAGGAATCTCGAGACTGATTTCCAGAGTGGTTGTACCAGTTTTCAATCCCACCAGAAATGGAGAAGTGTTCCTCTTTCTCCACATGCTTGCCAGCATCTGCTGTCACCTGAAGTTTTGACCTTAGCCATTCTGATTGGTGTAAGGTGGAATCTCAGGGTCTTTTTGATTTGCATTTTCCTGATGACTAAGGACTTTGAACATTACATTAAGTGCTTCTCAGCCATTTGAGAGTCCTCTGTTATGAATTCTCTGTTTAGTTCTATCCCCCCCCCTTTTTATTGCATTTTTTCTGGAGGTTATCTTCTTGAATTCTTTATATATTTTGGATATTAGCCCTCTATTGCATTGTATGTGTAGCTAGAGAAGATATCTTATTTTATTTTTATTATTTCTTAGATGCCTATTTGTTTTCTCATGAAAGACAGAAAGGGTGTGGATCTGGATGAGAGAGGAAGTGGGAAGAAAACCATAATCAGAATATATGTTGTGTAGGAAAAGGAACGTCTTTTCAATAAAAGAAAAAAAAACCACAGAGAGGAACAAAAGAAAATTGTAGTACATAGAGAACATAGAAGGGAAAGTAAGAAAATATTTTGGATACCTATTCCTGACAATGTTCAGAACCTTAGGTAAGCCATGGGCCTAGGGAAATCCTCATAGTATGGTTCTGCTAAAGGAATACAGCATTCAAACTACTTCTAATGAAATTCTGCTATACTCATGTCAGTGCCTTGCCTCAACCATTAGCAGAGAAGCTCCCCCCTCCTAGTAGAGAGGAACAAATACAGAGAAACACATCTGGACGATGTGAAGACTGAGAGCCTTTGGAATACTCAGTCCTAAAGGGAATGTCTCCATTAAATCCCCTGCCTGAAGGCTCAGGGAACCCTGTGGAGAAGGAGGCAGAAAGAATGTAAGAGCTGGAAGTGATGTGTGGCTATCCAGACACAATAGAATTGATGCTCATGTGAACTCATATGAACAAAAGAGTTTTGTTAGGAAAAATGATATGAGAAGGAATCTGGAGAAATGAGATGTTTGAAGGAATCGTTTTTAAAACCCTATTGTTCACAGTTGAATTGAATTGGTTTCCTGTTTGTTCCTGCAGACTCACTGATCGGCATGCTCTGCTCTGATTTTTGTGCTGTTCTGAATGGGTTAGGCACTGCATTTTCTGAATCCCTAACTGTGACTTCTGATCAGATTCAATCCATGGAAGATACCATGATCAAAGCACAGAACGAAAGCACAGAATGAATCAGATTATAGGCAAGACATTGATTTGCCACCCTGTAACCAACTTGGCTATGCTTTTGTTAGTGCATGTCATAATTTGCCAAGGGTTACAATCCATTAAATGAACCCTTTCTCCATAGTTCTAGGCCCCTATGAGTTCTGGTAGCACACCTTGCTGCTCCTCCGATTCTTTCTACCCTAAACATGGCAGCGGCTTCTCTCAGTCTAACCCATCCTCAGATGTACTGCTTGGGCATGCCATTTTATTCTTCCTGGGACTCTGACTAATACAGCAGCACGGAAGAAATACAAGTAAAGAAAGGACTTCCTTTGAAATTTTTCCATCTAACAGACTAGTTTGACAAGGACTAAAAACATGAATAACCTTCTAGTAAGTGTCTTACAATACAGGTTAATTTTAGCCTCTTACATAAAGTTCTAAAACTCTAGGAAAGGGAAATGAGAGAATGAATTATGCTGCTGGCAGGGTTTTGAAGTAATACTGGATACATTTAGAACAGAAATAGACTCCATACTTATTGCTCTGTCTGTGGACTTCATTATTTGGGATATGTAATTTCATTTCCTAATGGCTCTGACTTGGCTTAATGAAGTCAGCTAATGCTTCCCTTTAATTTTAATGGAAACTAATTTTATTTCTTTCTTTGCCTTTCTAAATTATCATATCTCCTTCATCACCAAAAAGAACTATAACAGACATACATGGACTACTTAGGTGCTAAGAATCAGAACTTAATAGATTTTAGCTATAGCATGTAGCACGTAGTGAAAGAGAGGCTCATGTCAATATGAACTTCATGTCACTGTATTACCTCCAAATACACAATTCGGAAGCCAAACGCATAACTTCTTCCCTTTGTTTAGTGACATTTTCAACTGATTTCTTATAATTGGTTGTTAAAACAGTATGACCAATGAGAAAGCAGTTGACCAAATGGTTACACTTGTGTCCTTTTATGCTTGCTTCATTATAATTCATCCCCTCTTTCCTTTATGTCCCCAAAGGCCCATTTCTTAAGTTACATAAGGTGAAAACTCATTTTAAAATGCACCATTGTAAAAAAAGTTGGACTTAAGGTTTTGATTTTGGTTTTTCTTTGTTTTGTTTTGCACAAAAGAAATGACTTCTAATTCTAATTTATTTTCTAAAAGGAGAGCACAGGGAGTTCTAGTTTTCCATATACAATTTGTGGTGGATTTTTCAATGCATTTGATTTTTCTTGGCCATTCTTAAAGCACCTGCAGAGTTTAGAAAGGGAAATAATTTGACTCATATGTATTTACCTCTTTCAGCTATTTTTCTGATTTCAATTTTACTTTTTGTATTTCTGGGCTGTGGGCCACTACTCCATGAGGTCTGTGTAGAACTTTTATAGCTGATCCTAGGTGAGGCTAGTAGGGCAGGTTGCTTGGCAGTCACCCTTGTTTACATTCTTCCCAGCAAAGCAATGTTTTCCTTGGTGCACATTCTTACAAAATGTGGCCCATAATGTTAATGAATTTTAGCTTAGCCCTTCAAATTCAAGACTTCTCTGAGGAATCTATGTGGGATTTCATGAATGGCTACCATTATCAGGCATTTGCAGTGAAAATCCTGGCCTTCTACGTGAGCACTAAGTGCAACTCTACAAGCCTGTCCCTTAGAAAGATCATCTTGCTGCCTGCAATCTTCACAGCACAAAGAGGCACAAAGGAGACCAAAGAGGCCTTAGAATACATTTACTTTTTCCTCCTGCCTCTTGTCATACCCCATTCAATGTTAAGACTTAATGAACTGTTCGTTTTAGTGCCTTAGCTTGCTGCAGAGGAGCCTTTCACAGCACAGACAGCACAAAGATTTTGCCATCACCTATGCTCTGGAGAAGAGGAGTACTGTGCTGAGTCATTGTTCACTTTTCAACCTTCCTAGGCCCACTTGTGCCTCCAGGTCTCAAGCTCCTGTCCTCCATGAGGTTGAAACAAAGGACAAAATGGAACAAAAGAGAGTAACCTAATCTACATCTCATGCTTGTGATATAATATATAACATATTGCATTTCATACATATCATTTAGTGAATTTGCATCAAACATTCATAAATTGGTGCTATTAGAAGTTCCATGAGATAAATTAGAATACTCAAATCAAGGTGATTAAATTCACAAAAATGTAAATGTATACAATTCCTGGGACTGAAACTGATTCATCTGGCTTTCATGTCTGCTTACTTATATCAGCATAGCTCCTACTTTGTACAACACTCGTCTCTGAGTTCCCTATATATTTTCTCTGGGTTTTTACAGATGTACGATATGCCTGATAGCATTATGTAAGATTATGAAAGCTACTCCAGCTCATTGATCTGTCTCTTGGCCAGACTCTACCCACACTCTGAAATGACAAGTGGGCATTGTGGACCCTAAGCCACTTTTGAGATCTCCCTGTGCTTGCTTGTGGGGGAATGTGTACCTTCTATATTAGAATATGAATAATTACATTTTATGCTAATTTTCCTCCACCCAAAGCTGCTCTCAAATTATGCCTCAGACAGACATACTATTGCTTTGCTGCATTCAGCCTTCTCATCCAAAAACTAAGAGCTAGACTGAAAAGACAGCAGGAAATGAGAGCCATGAGACTGAAGACACTTGATCTTCCAAGTCTCAAGGACCTGTATGGGCTGAAGTTAGTCTGGTAGCCCACTTACCTAAGAACGCATACTTCCTGAGATGCAGGAAGCTGCTGTTCACAAAACAAGCCACTTCTCTAAAGAAGTCTGACTGGCCTAACGGCACCAGCTGTGCTTGATCATACTTATGTGCGGGATGGGAAGACAGGAAGTACATCAGAGTGGCTGCTTATTCCCAACAGGATGAAGCAGAAAGTGGGGTTTGTGTTTATGAACACTCAAGACCAAAATTTCAGGATCCAACATCCTATTAAGAAGTACCACAGTGGGGTTGGGGATTTAGCTCAGTGGTGGGCGCTTGCCTAGCAAGTGCAAGGCCCTGTTGGTCCCCAGCTCCAAAAAAAAAAAAAAGAAAAAAAAAAAAAAAAGTACCACAGTTAAACTGACCACTGACCACTTAGAATAGATACAAACAGAATATTAGAGCACAGAGTTTCATGTCAGCCCTGCTGATTTGGCAATTTAGTTAACCCTTTGCTTTCTGTTCTTAGGCAGAAATTTGAAATTTCATGTCTCCCCGGGGCCTACAAGAGCTGTATTGGGGACTCCTTCACAGCTGTGTGCATGAAGGTTCACAAATGTTGGGACTTCTGGCTGCTTAGCCTTTCTTCCTTATTATTCTTTCATTTCCAGATGCTGTTATCTGGCTACTTCTACTATACAAAGTTCCTGGTGCCGTGTTAATTTTTATAGTATACTAATTGAGAAATTATGGCTATGCTGCCAGCTATCCGTTGATCCAAGTGTCAGTGAGGAAGGAATCTACATCATTTAGTTTGTTTCTTTAAGGGAAGGTAGTACTGCTTCCATACCTTTGATTGCATACAACGCTGCTCTGTGCTATTTCTTACTGTTTCCCCAAATATTTCACAGAGAGGACCCCACGAATCACAGAAGTGGCAGGGTGATACTTGATATTTCTTATTCTTCACTCCTGTCTTTCTCTGTTCTTCAATACCCATTTCCCCTTGTTTCTTATGCCTGGGAACAGTGAATGACTAGGCAAAATCTCTAGTTTTCCCAGAGTTTTCTCCTCCCCCTCCATCCTCAAGGTGCTATGCTGACTTTGAATGAAGGCCAGCATGGCAGTGATGGAGAAAACAAGAGGAGGCAGCTTCGAAAGTGGGGCTTCTCTTCCCCATTCATGAAGGAAAGTTATGATTACTGAAACCAAACCAATTTTATGACAGATTTTGAAATTCATAGTTTTTGCCTGTCTCAGGGCCTGGCACTTTGTCATTGTGAGACCTGTCAAAGCTTTGTTCTTTGTATCATTCATAAACTGCTCTGTCAGCTCTAAGGTCTAAAACAGCCACCTAGTTAATAAGATTCTCTTACACTGAGTTATGAAAATTGAGCCAAAAAATAAAAATAAATCCTCATTATTAAAGCTTACAAATACATACACACAACTATTTTCCTTGTTCATTTGAAGGGGACCTAACAGCAGATGAATATGAGAAAAGATTAACTCTATTATGATAAAAATATAATATTCTTCCTGATAATATATTTCTAAACTCAAGTATAATAAACAACCCAGCTTGGTATTTACCTCAGATCTACACCATTCAAATGCTTTAATAAAGATTGTAAGTAAAATGTGGACAAATAAACAGAAATTTCATGATAGGAAGGAGATCAAGGGATCTAGATACCAAGATTCCAAATTCAGCAAAGGGAAGACATTTATTTTGTAAAAAGACATTTTATTGTGTTTTTCCATGAAAATCATTTTAAGAGTCTTGCTACGGTGGCTCTTTGCTCTCTTCTCATCTTTCATTAATGCAGTCTTAGTTTGGATGGCTTTTCTGAACTGCAGGTTCTATTCAATCATTGAGTATCTTATATATCACTCGTAACTTCTATCCTTCTATTTAGATCAGATATGTTTTCAGAGCATTTAAAATATATCCCTCTCCAAGCTCCCTTCAGTTTCCATATATAGGTAAGTTACCAAGATTAAGTAGCAATTTAATGGCAGATTAGAATGAGAATTTCTGGCTTTCTGATTCGTAGATAAGCCAACTGTACAATGGCCAACAGTTCCTACTAGAGAGTTCTAGAGAATGAACAAATTAACTGTCCCTATAAAGGACCTGTTTATCATCCATTGGTGCTTCCCATTTCAAGGGATATCATTATAACTGCAATTATCCCTCTTTGAAATCATTTTCTGAACAGTTAATCAAAATTGCTAACATAAGCTTCACACACCAATTCTGGTAATGTGTATGTGGTTAAAAACTTAACAACTATTAAAGCTTACGGTTTTAATTCTTTGGCTGAGGGTATCAGAGACTGTAGGGCTTATCTATTATTTTTGTTTTGCTAAGTGGCCATGTTGTTAAACTGCCCTCTAAATATTTATGCTTATATTTATAGATCTGTGCTGTTCTCAGTCTTGCTCAGAGAAAGATTTTTGCAGTAGGTCACGCTTAATGCAGAGGCTCATAACTGGTCAACATGCTGAGCATAAGTGACTGTGAAAGATCAGCTCTAATTGGGACATTTATATCAACAGCCTCCTCTCAAAGCTTAGAGAATGTCACAGAAGAGATGGCAGAAAGACTCTAAGAGCCAGCGTATGTGGAAGATTTTTGTAGAACTCTCTCTTCTGGATGTGACAATCCCACAGCTGCTGCCATCACCTGTGTAAGACATACACAAATTCAAGCCAGTCAAATTTCTAGCTCATGAGTCCTGACCCCTGGCTGAGGCTATTAGCAGTTAATGGCTGCTGATAGAGGGAGAATCATTGTATGGGGGGGGGGGAGTCAGCCACTGGTAAGTTACTTATGCCCCAGTGATTGGTCTCACCTTCACTCCTGTGCATATGTGTGCATACAGGAAACTCTAATTGAATTCAGTGCATTACAAAAGAAAAAAATCAGAGTTGAAAGGGGACATGTTGTGGAGAACTTAGGGGAGTTTGAGGAGGAGTAAGGGTTAGATACACTAGAAATAGAATGTACTCATATAAATATTATAAAGAATAGATATGTGGCTATTAATCAAGCAACATCAGTGATGTAAAAAACAAGCAACAATTTTTACTGTAGAAAACATTTCTTTCAAAATATACATGATAAAATGCTTATAAATATATAGTTAAAATATAGAATTTCATCAAATGGCAGCATTTATAAAAGCTGAAAAATCAGATTCCAGGTGAATCTCATTCTACTTCTGCATTTTTCTCCAAATGCTCTACAATAATGATAGATTGGTCTATTGACTAACAAAATATTTCTATCTGCTCTGAGATTCCCATGTTTCATAATAGAACTGGAAAGCAACGCCCCTATTAGTGTTCCTTCTACAGAGTGACTATTCCTATTTTTATGTCAAACAAATGAGGCATATCTGTGCACTAATATTTCAAACAGAAAGCAGTGCAATTGAATTTTCACTCTTCAAGACATCTATACATTAGGCCATCTCTTGTCACTTGTGTTTAGGTCTCATGATCCAAAGAAGTTAGGTTAAGTATAAATATTGGCCTTTTAAGGAACTGTCTGGCTAGAGGTATGTCCTTACAAGATGCTACTTAATCATCCTACTTTCTATGCATCTGGTAAATTGGCACTATAGTCCAAATAGAAAACAATTTGCTATGCTTCAGTGTTATCTGGTTTTAATGAATCCCTAGAGGTTTCCAGATGGAGTTCTCTGCCAAATATGATTCAGTCTTACACTGGAAGAACACTGAACTCAGTGCACCTTGTCTGCAAATAGATTTCCACTTGAAGTAGCAGCTTGTAACTTTTATCACCTGAATTCAATGTGGTTTGTTACTCATGATTCAAAATGCGCATATATTGGTCTTCAGATAAGTGCTTCGTAAACATCCCATATTTACCTTGCTTAAATGAATTCATTGAATAGACTCAAGCTTGGTTGCTATTATAAAGTAGTTGTATAATATATGTAAATAGTAGGAAAACCAGGAGACATATTTTCTTATGATAGAGTGATACCTGTAATTATTATGAACTTTAGCATATTGACAGATGATGAAAGGAATTCTATAACAAATGGTGAAACTGCTTTTCTGCAGGGCATTTTACAGTCTTTTATAATATTGTATATGAAAATAAATAGGTACCTGATAATTGTATGCATATGTGTGTATGTGTGTATGTATGCATACGATAGGTATATTTAGTCATATATACTATATCATATGTATACCACCGACATATTTATATACAATCATAGATGTATATATAATATGATATGTATGCATATATATATATATATATAATTGCCTGGTTTAAGCCATTGTGTATAGGATTTTTTTCTTTCATTATTATTATTTAAGCCTGGGAGTAGACTTTGGTAAGAGAGGGGAAGAAAAGCAGGTTGGAGGAAAGGAGAAATGGGTCAGGGATGGAAGAAGAAAGGAGAAGGGGAGAGACATTGAAAAAAAGAGTGCAAGAGTTAGAGTCTTTAATTCTAGAGATGTTTACCTAAATGAAATTTGGTGAAATACTGGCTGTAAGTTAATCTGCAGAAATGGTTTCAGATGTTCTGTGTGTTACATTCAAAATGGTTTTAAAAAACAACAATTTCATCATTTGGATTTAGTCACAGTAAATATACTAATTGATAAAACCATTATTGCTACCTCCTTCCCAGAATGCTACAGTCATTGCATCCCAGAGAAAAAGCCTAGGGATATACCGGAAGAAGTCTTAGGTCATTAGTGATTGAACATCTATCATGCTTTCATAGCACACTAGACTGCCTAGGATTCACAGGAGACATGCTGTGCTTATATTCAACTTTATTTGGAAAGAAAATGGAGCCACTCTCTATTAAAGAAGCCAAGGGAAAGTACATATAGCAATTCAGAACACAGTGATACTTTTCAGGTTTTGAAGAAGGTGTTGAGATGTTTAAATTGGGAAAGACTTTTATGAGTATAAAGGCCAATCGTCAGATTTTCGTCTTGAAAGTTTCCTAGTCTTTCTACCCTTTGTCTGCAATGATCACAGTAGCTTCACTAGTCTGTTAGCATTCTGAAACATTAAATTGAAACATTAAATGCATTTTCCTCTAATCTAGGAGTTTCCTTACTATATGTGGCAACTAACTTAAAACCTTAGAGAACTAACCAGCTTTCTTATGCTCTATTCACTCCCCCATTTGACCTTCCTTACACATTTCCTCTCCCTCTCTACTTGACGGTTAAAAATATCCAGTTCCTTTGGGCTCCAATTGAAACTGGTTTTTCCAGAGCAGGGAACCTGAACTCTCAGGCAGATTTCATGCCCCTGAGTTCATTCAATTCTCACTAATGGGTCTACCTGCTTTCACCTTTAAACCTGTATTTTCTTCGAAACAAACAAACCAACCATCCAGAAATAGCCATTTTAAAATTAAACCAGACCGTGACACTGGCTTGCAAAAAGATGTTCAAGATTTTCCATTTCACTCTGAAAAAAATCCAAAGCTTACGAAGCCAGGTCTCTGCCTCTCCTGGCCCACTGTTCTGCCACTCACCACCTCATTATCTGCCCTGTGCCCACATTCACCTCTTTCCTCATCTTTTCAGGCAGTCTACCTCAGAGTGACTGCTCTCCTTCCGGCATGATAAACTCTTCTGGAAAATCTTCAAGACAGTTGCGTTCCTCTTATTCAATACATCTGCTCTTACTAGGTGCAAAACCAAAGCAGCTTTATCTCACACAAGTCAGATGTTGCAGTGGTCACTTCTCCTGTGTCTGGCTTATTCAAGTTTCTACCATTTCCTCTGTGATGGTCTATGTCATCCCAGGATTCACCTTTTGTGGTAGGATGATATGGTGAAAGGCATAGGCCCCAGGAAGAAAACGATTGAAATTTCTGAATTCTGACTGGGCCTTGTGTACTTGGGCAAAGTGTTCTATCGTGATTACCCTATGGCAAAGAGTCTTTCCATTAAATGGTAATAAGTAAGAAGCACATTGTGATTATGGTGTGATCAAATGAATTTATACATGTACAGTCTTAAAAGTGTGCCTCACAGTGTGTGCTGAATACATGCACAGTCATTGCTGCTGCAGAAATTTCCACGACAGCTACCACCACTACTACAAGCAAGCATCCAAGTGATGCGACTTGATACAGATCACATAAAGGTAAAAAAGGGTAAGAATCAACTTCCTGTGCATAATTATAACCTAGGGAAACAAACTATGTTGTATGTGTGTTAGATATTTTTAATTTGGGTCAATCATTGAATCAATGTGGTGACCCTTATCTTTGTTTTCCTCCCCCACCCCACTTCTCACAGATTGCTAATCTAGGTCAGGTGTAGTGGTGCCTGCCTTTAACTTCAGGACTTGCCAACCAAGGTTGGTTGTAAACCACCTTGACTACATAATGAGAAAAAAAAAGAGTCAAAACAGAGTGATTTCTAATCCAAGCAGATAAAGGGCTTTAAGGCAGAAATGCTTCTGGGAAGAAGGGGAAACATTGTGTTTCTTCTCTTTCTCCTAACGTTCATGCTACATGAGTAATATTGATATTGCTGCAGTTTCTTCTTTCAAACTATGAATCCATACCAGTACAGTCATGAATATGTTAAAACATTAACAAACAATTTTTGTATAATAAAATACATGAACTTCAGTTTAAGAGATCTTAATAAGCTTTTAGTTATAATTTTTTATTTTAAAATAAAGTTTAATTCCATGGTTCTTTTGTTTACAGACAAAGGTTAGCATGGAGAGAGAAACAATCTTGTGACTATTACATCAGAAAGGATTACTGTACTGTGACTTATAAAAACCTATTGTATCTTTTTCCATGGAGGAATTCTAATTGAGTACAAATGAGTTAGCGCTCTAAAAATTACCCAAACAGTAGTCTTCCTTTAGTGCTCTTTCACAAAGGATGACTTGTGACTACATTTTAAGGGGGAAACTATTGAAGAAAGAGCTGTAATTTTAGAATCATGTTTGCCACCATTATTCAGAGCTAAGAGCATTTGCTCTATTTGAAAGAAACATAATACACTGTTTTGACTGCTCCCACTTCACTACATTTGGGTGTCACTAGCAATATAAAATGGGGTTATTTGTTCTGTGATACAATTTTATTTTTAAAATTTTTGAAATCATTTACTACGTGACCATATTTGAATCTTAAAGCACAACCTTTTTGTTTTAGTCATCAGCGATTACTCTCAATATTATGAATTCATAGACTGTCATAGTCTAATTGGCAATAGGCCCATGCGTAGAAGTAAAGTTTAAAGGAAGCGACAGATGTGTGTGTTGCTTCCACTTTCTGGATATTTTAAATAATGCAACACTAAAATGGACATGCCAATATCTTACCAATATGTTCACTTAGAGTGTTTTGAGCATGTAACAATTGGTTGTCTTACTTCTTTCTCTTTTTAAGGACCCGCCATACCTATTACAATAGTGGCTGTACCAGCTGACACTCCCATCAGCAGTTAGTAAGGATTCTTTTTTCTCTATAACATCAACAATATTTCTTGCCGCTTTTTAATGCCAGCCATTTTGAATGGAATGAAATTGACTGTCAGAGCAGCTTTCAGTTTCCCTAATGCATATGTGGATTTTTGTACAGACATTTAGTGACCATATGGTATTCCCTCTTTCTAGAACTGTCTCTTCAGTACATTATAGTTCTGTACATTTTCTATATGTGAATTTCTTGTCTGGTGTATAGTTGACAAACATTTCCCCTCACTTTATAGACAGTCTTTATTCTTGCTTGCTATACTTTCTTTTGCTATCAAGAAACAAACACACAACTTCATTAGTCATTTTGTGAGATTATTTCCTTTCCTGTGGAATGCCTTTAAAGAAAGTCTTTTTTGAAGTGAAAGACTTATACAATAAAAACATTAAATCACTGAAGGAAGATATCAAAGAAGACACCAAAAGATTGAGAGACTTCCCATGTGCATGGGTCGCAAGAATTAATATTTTTGAAAATAGCCATTTTTAAAAAGTGACCTATAAATCCAGTGCACTCCAAACCAAAATGTCATGATCTTTCTTCACAGACACAGACACAGACAAACAGGTCTCAAAAATTATGTAGAGACACAAAAGAAGACATCACCATACCTTATTTCAAGTTATACTATAGAGCCATTGAGGTAAAAGCAGCATGCAGCTGGTACAAAGATAGGCAGCTGTTTGGATTTATGTCTAAATCTTGAATTCCATTCCTTGGTTGACACGTATATTTTTATGCCAATAGTATGCTGTTTTTATTACTCTGGGTCTGTATTACAACTTGAAATTTGCAACAGTGATACCTCTAGAAATTCTTTTATTATTATTTAGTACTGTTTTAACTATTTTCTCTGTCTTTCTCTCTCTTGTCTGTCTCTATCTGTGTGTGTGAGTTTATGTTTGTGTGTATGTCTATTTTCATATGAAGTTCAACATTGTTCAATTTCTTTGAAGAATTCCGTTGGAATTGATAGGGAATCTAGATTGCTTTTGGTATAGTGGCCATTTTCATGCTGTGAACTCTACCAACTTGCAAGAAGTCCTTTCTGTCTTCTGGTGTCATCCTCAGTTTTCTTTTCTTTTTTCTTTCTTTGTTTTTTGATTTCTTAAAGTTTTCATTATACAAGTCTTTCACTAGCTTGGTCAAAGTTATTATAAGGTGTATTTTTGAAGTCATGACAAAAGGTATTATTTCCTGATTTCCTTCTCATAACTTTGGCATCTGTACATAGGAAGGCACAAAGTCCTCCCCTAACTAAGATGTTTGCAATTGTTTCCTGATTGAAAAGGAAGGTGCTATATACTCTGTTGGGGAGAAGATGACATCAGCAGTCTTAGCCAACTGTGAACCATACAGGGTACCAATCTACAGAAACAATCACCATGACAACATATGCTCAGGGGGACAATAGTGGCACAAATATTTTGGCTCAGAGTGATGAGGAGTTTTTTTTTTTTTTTTTTGGTTCTTTTTTTCGGAGCTGGGGACCGAACCCAGGGCCTTGCGCTTCCTAGGCAAGCGCTCTACCACTGAGCTAAATCCCCAACCCCAATGATGAGGAGTTTTTAAGTGTGTTTGTTCTCTGGGATGAGTTCACTGTTTTTACTTCTCCTATACATAAATTCAGAGAGTTGCCTAGCTAAATAATGAATTAGAGAAATAAAAGGTATCAAGAATGCACAGAATTACCCATGTGCTTTTTCTGTTTAAAGAAGATTCTCTGAAATTCACTTCCAAAGAAAACTAAGGGCATTATGGGGTATGCAAGGTTTTTATTGGTGACAATCTTATGTGGCATTTTTTTTAATGGACTATTTGTATTCATGTTTGCCTCCAGCAAGTGTGCCTGTCATGTTTATTCTTTCAAAATGACACTAGCACATTTTTGATTAAGTGTGATTTTATAGAACTTATTAAATGCCATTAAATAAATTACAGAATTTAATTGCTAATTAACTATCTCCTCATGCTTGTTTTTTTTTTTTTCAGGTAATCAGTCTGTAATTTACAAAGACCATAGCCCCTGAGCACCATGCTGGATCTTGAGGGTCCATAATCAAGGTTGTCATCTTTGAAGAATTCTGACAATTTAATCCAGGGCTATGTCTTTTGTCTTTAGATAACTGGAAGGAAATTATACTAGATATAGAACACATGAAATGAACAAAAAAAAATCGCACATGAGCTGTAGAAAACTGGTTACCCATTTTAATATTGGCATTTGAAAAATCTCCTTTTTTATTATGTCAGTGTAAAGAGTTGTTTTCATGTCATTTACATTTACAGTGGGATATCAAAATAGAAAGCTAAGGAAAGTAGCATCAAATGTTAATCCCAAAACATATGCAGATGAGAAGCCTAGATAGCTAGATGGATAAGCATACCTTTATGTTAATGCTGTTAATAAAACACATGCAAAACAGTGTAAATACCAAACCAATTCAATCATAACGCAGGAAAACCAGCCACAGGGCTTGGGATATGTACAACTTATACCAAAATTAATAAACATTCACAAAGGGGTTATTATAGAAAAATAACATCTAGTGAAACTTTGCTGTAAAATACTTCCACTTCTAGTTTAAAAACTATTGGTCACGTCAAATGGAAAGCTAACTCCTAGCTACATCATTCAAAAGACTTTGAGGAAATGTGATCAAAGCTGAACCATCTGTAGAAACTTAGGAATGGCTTTTAGTTTGTACTGTCAGCACACTGAATAAGAAAAGAAGAACTACATGAAAAAAATTTCAAAGAGAGCTAAACAGTGAGGAATAGAACTATATGTATTGATCTAATCTAATGATTAGATTTTAAGTTTTTGCAGTAATATATCATCATTAAAACTAGAAAACAGGAAACAAAACAAATTCAAGGAAAGCCCTTTTCACCTGATTTTGCAGAATTTAAAAAATCACATTAATCTCTCTTATTTGACATCACAGTTGCATAAATTAAAAGAGGCACTGTTGAAAAATGGGGAGGCAATGTTGAAAAAGACAGTACGTTCATAGAATGACTTTTCTACTGCCAACTAATGTAGAGTAAACCCAGACTCAGAAATGGGATAAAATCTCTTTGTAGTCCACTAAGCAAATTCACAAAAGTAATTTCTCTGCATAGAAATTTCACTCTATGAGCAATATCAATAACAATACTAATATCAGGAAGTCTGAATGATATTTGCTAATTTAGTACAGTCCACAAATTCTAAATACAATAAAATCAAAATTTGTTCTGATTTGGCTCACTTCCATTCACTGGAGAACCTTTTAAACCTTATTGCTTTTCAATGAGTTTTCATTCGTGATTTTTATTAACTGTCTCAGGATCCTGGTTATTATCATTTTTAAAGCAATGACAACAATTTAGAGGTAGATGTTAAATTACTTCATCTCCTTATCAGCCTACATTTTCCTAATAATATACTATAGACCAGATTTTAAGGCATGTTAAACTGTGCTCTCCTTTGGGAGAATACTTCCATTTGATCATATTAAGATGAAAAGGGTGTATGTGTTCATATAAAAAATCATCAGTAGAAGTGACAGGGAAGGGTTAGATGCCAGTCTACCAAGTTATAGTCTAGAATCATTAGGTTTTAATCTCATTTATGTTTTCTAAAAGTTTGTCTAGCATTAAAATATAGCATTTTATATTCTTGGGAATAAAAAAGCAGCCTTTGCTCTGCTTGTATTTGTCAAGTGAGGAAGAAAGAGAAGGCACCTTATAAGACAAATCAATCATCCTTTTACTTGGGTGGGTAAAAGCATTACAACTTTACCCTATGTTCCTCAAAGAAACATGTTCTTTACTTTAATGGAGAGAGGTGAGGACATAGTTCTCAATTGTACAAAGTTCTCTGCTAAATTCATGTTCCCTCTATAATATCTGAATAGCCACAAAAATCATTTCTGATTATTGAGGGAGGTTGGAGAAAAGTAATCACTAAGGTAAATGGCAGACAGGACAAATAGAAGGGATCAGTGACTAAATCCATCTTTATTCAAATATGAGCTGACCTGATGCTTAAAATATCTGCTCTGCTGTGCAACAGGAGATTTAACAATATCAGATGATCTATCAGCATTAGAACCCCTCAGTGACTAAACTATAATAAACTTGTATGAGCACAAGAACACTGAAGGCTACAGCATTGATGGACTGCAGATAAGAAACAGGATAAGTATGGCCCTACTGTGCTATATATGTGTCACTTCAATCCAGATTTTCAGAGAAAATTCTTAAATTTTTCATTAACATAAGAACTTTCCAATGATAAAATTCCCCAACATTATATCATTCAAATAGTATGATTATTCTGTTTCTCATAGCTGTGTACTATACACGGCTATGAGAACTAGGAATTATTCATAAATACCATGTAAAGGTCAAGCAAGTATTTGGGAAAATATGTGGTAAAATTCTACTATTTCACCATGAACAAAAGGACAACAACATTATCTACCTTCTAAGACTATGGAATTAAGTAACTTATCATATAAGTTGCATGTGTAATGGTGCTCATTATAAAATATGCAAGGGAAAACATCTTTAAAACCAGTAAGATTATTTTAATCATCAACATTTAACAGCAGAAAGATACTAAAATAATTTAAAAATGGGTAGAAGAAGATATACACAAGTTCTATGACTAAGTCTCAAAAGACACCATGTGCTTTTATGCACTTGGAAACCCTGTAACTTCCCCTAGAGGAGTGAGTCCCTGAGAGCCTGTTGCCGGGGAGGAGGGTGGATAGAGGATGTGCGCAGATGCAGATAATGGGATAGAGATGGCTAATGATAAAATTTTAAGGGGAAATGCTGGTGGTAATAACTATGACTAATAAGTGCATTGAAAATGAGGCAAACAGATCTCAGTTAAATGCTGGAAAGTATGGGAGCCCAGACGGTTCTTTAAAGTTACCTCAAACTGAGACAAATTAGCTAGCCATTTTATTTTCTCACCAACCAGTCAATTGCAAAATTGAGAAAACTATGATCTTGAATAAGGAGCTCTTTGGATAAGTTATCAGGGTGTTAATTTAATGGTAAATTATTAGTAGGTTGATGGTTTAGATGTTATAAGAAAAATATCTTAGGCCTAAAGAGGAGGGTTAAAGTTGTATGTCATAGCTTCCACATGATACGGGCAAACAGATGTCAAAGGAAGAAACAGAGAATCTGTGTATCAGAATGTTGTGTCATCAGGACAACATTAAGTAAAGAGAATTCTTAAAATCATTTCCATTTGACAACCTGCAGTGTTACATAATAAGGCTATTTGAGTCATTTTGTTTAGCTACTGCTATTATACCACTCTTTTTGAAAACTTGACCTCTTTTTTTCTCTAAGATACACATGAATCAGTTTTAACCAGGATTTTATTTGTTGGGCAATTATAACTAGAAAAGTAGAATCAGCTTTAATTATTTTATTCTCATGAATCCATTATCTCCTCCACATTCTTTTCTAGTGTTTGTCCATATTTGTACCAAAATTAAATGGTTTTAAATGTAGAATAGATTAAATTATATATTAGAATAGGGCCTTTTGATGAAAACAACCAGAACTTTCACAACACACACACACACACACACACACACACACACACACACACACACACACACACACACACACATATCGTGGATTTCTTACCATGCCAATTTGATTATGAAGTCTGGATAGAAATACTTCAGGAATTCTTTGCTACAAAAGAACACTAATGCTTTAGGCGTAATTGCATAAAGAATGTTTATGCTTTTTTTCTGAAAGTTGACAAAGAAGATAGATTTCTCAAAAGGAAATTGAATCTTTAAGAAATAGGGTTAACAAGGTTGATTTTGTTGTTTTGTATCTTTTGTATCTGTTTCTTTTAAACTCTATGTTCATAAACTCTGAACAAAGCCCTAAGTATGTAAATCAGAAACTGACACTCTGTTCTGCAGATTAGCTGTAGACCACAAACCAGCTTTATAAGACAGTTTTGCTGGGACACTACTACTCCTGTTCATTGAACTGTTGTGCAGGCCTTTAACAGAACAATAGCAGAGCTTAGATGACAATTAAGTTGACTTTGTTACAATCTGCTGAAAATATTTACAGAAGAAATTTACTAATTCCTGTTATAACAATAATATCTTTTTTATTCTTTGGCTGTAAGACTTTTGTGATGTCAAACAGTAGGTTTAATGGTATTTTCATGTGTGTGTGTGTGTGTGTGTGTGTGTGTGTGTGTTTGAATTTGTTTATGCTTTCTTTCTTCCAAATGACTTTCCTATGTTTCCTTCCCCCCTCTCCTCTCATTGCTACCCTTTTCATATATGTGTGAATGTGTGAGTATGCATACACGTGTGCATGTGAGTGTGTTTCTCATACATTTGTGTCTGAACTCCACAAAAGAGAGAAAACATACAACACTTTTTGTTCCTTTTCATATTAATGACTAATTTGGATATGATATAATAAAAATAAAGTAAAACCATAGTACTGAGCAAAATAACAAGGAGCATGAGATCAACGAATGGGGAAATTTTTAACACCCCTGAAATGCTCAATGGAAGTTTAGAGATATCAGATGTTAAAAAGATGACGAAGGGATGATTATGTATACAGAACAGCAATCTTGGATTTAATACTGAAAGTTCAAATTACTTCCAAGTGACTGTCAGTGTGATGATGTCATGATACGCATCTTTCTCACACTTTTCACAGTCTTCAGTATTCACTCAGATGGGGTCAGTAGATGAATTTAGTGCACTGGAATGTATTTCCCTCTGCAAGTGACATGATTTTTCTCCAGTCAACCTTATATAATTCTAAGTGATAAAACCTTATGTGAGAAAGATGGGCATCCATAAAAGGCAATTGCAGGTGAGGCATGGAAAGCAAAATCCAAGAAAATAACAATGGCAAACATAGATCAGAAGATTTATGGGACAATCTGTAGAGTTTTAATAAATAAGAGTTTTGAAACATAAGAGTATATGCCTACTTTAGATACAAGTAGCTTTTACAAAACTGTAAAAAGTTCTTTACCAATTCTTTGTCTTCCAACTTTATAGCAGTATACAAAGGAAGCAATTTTGTAACTACTGTTTCAACCTATAGACAGAAAAACTTGCTGTGCTTTTCTGAAATAGGGTCTATGTAGCCAAGGTGGCCTCAAATTGTAGCTAATGATAGTCCAGAAATTCTGATCCTCTTACTCTACTTCTCAGAAGCTGGGAAGATAGGCATGTACTGTCACATAGAGCTATTTATAGAAAACTGTTTTTGTTATAATACAAATCATTTAATATAAAATAGATACAATCTAGTTTATCAAAAGTGACAATTTCCAATATTTTATCCGTTATTTCACTTTATATAAAAATAATCTAATTATCATAGATAAGATGTTAATCCAGAAAAATATTTGAGGCAATTTAACATATTTTGATTTATAGAAATCCTTTTTTATAAGTGGATATTAGCCAAAAAAAGTAGAGAATACCTAAGATACAGTCCACAGAACTCAAGAAGGGCAACAAACTGAAGGGCCCAAGTAAAAATGCCTCAGTCTCACTTCGGAGGGAGAGAAAAGCAACCACAACGGGGAAGGGAAGTAGGGAAAAGGGAAGGGGGTTGGGGGAGAGGGGAGCATGATCTGGTATTGGGTGGGGGAAAAGGACTGAAGCCCTGAGGGCCATCAGAAAGAATGGAAAGCAACCTCTGGGGGAAGGATGTTGGGAGGACCCTCTAGAAAGTACCAGAGACCTGGGAGGTTGAGAGGGTCTCAGGACTCAAAGGGAGAAACCATAGATAAAATGCCCTAAAGTGGGGAGAGAGAACTTCTAGAGCCCGCCTCCAGCAGAAACACAGAACATCAAGTGATGGGGTTGCCTTCCTACAGTCAAAGCTCTGACTCATAATTTTTCTGTCTGAAAGAACTACAGGGATGGAAATGGAGATGAGCCTGAAGAAACAAAAGGTTCAGCAACAGGCCCCAAGACTGACACCATTACTGAGGCTATGGGGCACTCATAAAATGGGACCTCTCATGACTGCCCTCCAAAAGACCCAACAAGCAGCTGAAAGAATTAGATGTAGAAATGTGCACCCAACCAATGAATAGAAGCTGCTGACCCCTCTGGTTGAATTAGGGAAAAGCTGGAGGAAGCTGAGGAGGAAGGCAACCCTGTAGGAGGACCAGTAGTCTCAATTAGCTTGGACCCCCAAGACACTGGACCATCAACCAGGCACCATACACCAGTTGAGATGAGGCCTCTAACACATATACAGCAGAGGACTCTCAGGTCTGGGTTTAGTCAGAGAAGATGCATCTTACCCTCAAGAGACTGGAGGCCCCAGGAAGTTTAGAGATCTGGTGGGGTGGGTGGGGTGGAGACATCCTTGTGGAGAGTGGGGACGAGAAGAGGGAGAAGGTATGGGATGTGGAACTGTCAGGGGATTGACTTCGAGGGGAATAAAATCTGGAGTGTAAAAATAAATAAAAAATTTTAAAAATACAGAAATCAATATTTTATTGGGAGTAATTTTTAAATTATACCCTTTAAATTATTTTTAAATACTTATACTAATTTTTGACAATTTCATGTAATATATTTTGAGATTATTAACCTCCATTCCCTAACCCCTTCAGATCTATCAAGCTCTTCTATTTACCCAACTATGTCCTTTAAAAAAAAAATTCCATCTAGTTTAACAACTGCTCATATACTCTTCCATGTGGGGTCATTCACTAAAGCATGGTCACACTACAAGGGGTTGACCACTTAAAGAAAATGGACTCTCTCTTTCCCAAAAGCTACAAATTTGAACTGCTCCTCAAACTAGTTGTGTAACTTCAAGCCCAAATCCCCTGTTCATGTTGAAATTGTTTGGTTTGAGTTTACATAAATCTTATACATGTTGTCACAACTGCTATGAGACCATGTGAAGCATCAGGAGAGCACTCTCTTGTTGCAATCATCTACTATCTGTGGATCTTTTGGGCTTCTAGCCCTCCTTCCATGAAAATCCATGCCTTGTAGCAAAGATGTGAAATAGATATCCCATTTAGAACCAAGCACTCTGCCAATTTTTATTCTCTGCACCATGACCAGTTATAGGCATCTGCTAATCTACTATCTATAGCAGTAAGTAGCATTTCTTATCAGGACTGAGAAATGTTCTAATCTATAGGTATAGCAATAAGTCATTACGAGTAATTTTAATAGTATACCCACTTAATAGGATAGGATCAATATTATTTTGTATTTCTCAAGAAATTCTTGGGTCTATGACCTATGTAGGCATTTGTTATTTGCCCCAGTAATGGTGCCAGCTATGTGTTCCACCTTATGGAGTGGCCATTATATTCAACCTGAATGCTATGAGCTACTCTATAGTATTCATTTCTCTATTGCACCAGTGGGTGTGCCTTGCCAGGACACATGTTACTGTAGCTTGCAGCGTTCAGAGCTAGGTAACATTGGTGATTACTTTTATCCTCCAGTATTATACATAGCACCTTCTTGTACTATGAAAGCAGCCAGTATAGATGAAGCTTCCAGGTAAGTGCTACCTGGATTTATTGACTATGATTCACGTATGTGTGACTTTCATCAATTTCAGCCTCCTTCTACTTCTTACTCCTTCTTCACTGGTAATCCATGCTTGGGGAGAAAGGTGTGAAACAATTTTATGGGTTCTACCATAAAATTCTGGAGGAAAACTAGGAATACTGCCAAAAGCCTGTAAGGTTGGGGGGACATTATATAGGACCTCAAGAGCAAGCATTTGCTCTAGGAGACATAGACATTTAGAAGAGGTTAAAGCTAGCCAAGGACCTTCTCAGAGATAGCTGATCATTTTCGCATGCTCTGCGATGGGTGAGCTCTGAGAGACAAGGTCCCACGAAACTTCATCTCAGGATTGCTTCTTGCAGCTGCTACGTCTTTCCTGTCATTGTTAAATAACCTAAGGATTCCTGGGCATTAGCCCACCCTACTGAGCAAATTTCCTGCAGATCAACATAAAGATGAACATTCATGAATTAATACTGTTTATATAACTAATGATTTTAAAGATTTCCTGATTTGATTAAAATAAATTTAGGAATAAAGTTTTAATAAATTGTATTAGTTGTTTTATCAGAAAGATGTAATAAAGTTAGAATCAAGAATAGGATGTGCACCCTCCTCATAGAAGAGTAAACAAAGGACTACAATGAACTTTCACTACTACACTATGAAGAGAAATAGGCTTGGGAAAAATTTGTGATCTAGGAAGAAACATTCATTCTATGTCAGATCTAAGGATAAAGCCAGAGGTATGCACTATGATAAAGCAAGACCACGCTAAAGAGTTGCTCTGAACTTACAATGAGCATATTTAATAAACAGTGCTTTCAACTTAATATCAACATCCTTCTATAACTCCCATTTTGTGTAAAATTTTATCTATGAGATAATTTTCTCAAGAACTTTAGTCTAAGAGTGTATTAAAAAGAACGAAGAAAAATATTAAAGTTGGTGGTTTGAGGGCTGCGTACCATCCATCCACACAAATGTATGTTTGGCATCTGGTGCTCTTCCCCACCTATCCAAATGGATATATGTATATACCTGTTTGTCTATATGTATGTATATACATATATACATGTGTAGGTATATGTGTAGGTATGTAAATATGGGGAAAACTTGTGGAGTTGATTGAAACAGGTGGTTGGGCCTGACCAGAAATATGTGTCTATGAAGGTATATATGTCTGTGTGCATTGTCTGTGTACATGAATTTCTTTCTTTCCTTTTCTTTTCTCTCTGGTTCATGAAGCATTACAGAGTCCAAGTCTCTTGCCTGGCCAGCCAGAGAGAAGATAGCCCTAGCAATTAGGTTGCTTTTGTTTGTTTATTTGTTTGTTTGTTTTTTAATTCCCCTGCTGCTAATAGAAATAGTTTATTACCAAAACCAAAGGCGTTTGGTCTTAGAATAGCAAAGAACATTAGACAAAAGAAGAATTTCCAAAGATAAATAAATTTCGACCTACTAGCCTCCATACCCTATGGCTGTTTCTCATACTGGGAAGACCACCAGCAATTTGAAAAAAAAAACCCACTGGGGTTTTCCATTGTTAATGTGTGGTGCCTAGTGTGGCATTGTTACCCAATTATAAGACAACTCATTCCTTTGAAAATATAGAAAATATATGTGTATGTATATGAAACGTTAAGTATTTGGAAGTTACATCCTAACTTAGAGTGGGAAAAGATAGGAAATGTAACCATGGTGACATTATGTCCTCTTTCTTCTTCAGAAGACTGAGGGTTTCTTCAAGTGCGCTTGTCATCACTTTATCTCAGTATCTAGCATTTATTTTTATGGCACAGAGCATTCAAATGTTGAACTAAATTGAATTCATCCCTCTATTGTTAGGATAGACTTTATTATAGATTAACCTAGCCCAAACATTAAAGTAAAATAGCTTCCTGGCTTGATTCAATAAACGCAATCAAAATCAAATCTTGAATGTCTGCAATAAATCTTAGAGTTTAATGTGCCAGATGAGACTTTTCTGCCTTAATTAGTTTAGCTTTCTTTGATTTGTACATGGGCCGATTAATTTAAATTAAATAAGTATTTCAAAGCATTCAAAGCCTGTGGAAAATAAATTAGATAAATGTAAATGTCAAGGACTAAAATCCTCTGGCTATATTTTAAAGATAGACAGTAAATATGGAAGACTTCAGAACCAAATATTCCTTTTGATGATGGTAATGAGATGTTTCAAATCAGGACTAATACTCAAATCTATTTTAAACCTCACAGACACTAAAACATCTCAGCAATAAATTCTTGTTTCTACTATAGATGTTGTCTCAGTAGTTATATAATTTTACAAGTTACCACCAAATCATGTACATCAAGAACTAGGTGGTAGTGGTGATTTAGGAAACTTTTTTTTACCATAGTTTAATATGATTTATTTTGAGATACATGCACTTTTTCATTATTTATTAAAGGATAAATTTATGATTATAAGACAATATGTTATTGGATTCAAACACCATTCGGCATGTATAAGTATGTTCTTGGGTAACATGGCCCTGGGTACAGCTTTCCTAATGCAAATTACCCCATACTTTAATCGGTTCATTGTTCATGCCACTCACCATATGTCACTGCTGTTTTCTGTTTACATCATTTCACCCTCCCCAGTGTTCAGAGTCTCCCTTTAGGAAACTTTTTAACATTTTCTACCAAATATGATCTTCTGGTTATCATTTATGAATTCTTATTAGAAAGTTCACTCAACTTCTTTCTGTAGTCCACAAGAGTTTGCTCAGAATTCCCACCTCTTCAACAGAAAACCATATGAATGAATAGTTTCATCAAATTATTAACCTAAAACTGCAAACAATAGAAATGACTTGAATCAGCTGAAGATTTGTTGCATTGAATCTATCACAAAATTCATAAGTTCATCAGAGTCCAAATGACATTTTTGATGCCAAATTGGTATGTGTTATATATAGACATAGATATAGACATAGATATAGATATAGACATAGATTCTGATAGTAGGTGTAGAAGAGAGTGAAGATTCCTAACTCAAAGGGCAGTAAATATCTCCAACATAATTATAGAAGAAAATCTCCATAACCTAAAGAAAGAGATGCCCATGAACATACAAAAAACCTACAGAACTCCAAATAGACTGGACCAGAAAAGAAATTTTTCCCATCACATAATAGTCAAAACACCAAATGCACAAAACAAGAAAAGAATATTAAAAGCAGTAAGGGAAAAAGGTCAAGTAACATATAAAGGCAGACGTATCAGAATCACACCAGACTTCTCACCAGAGACTATGAAAGCCAGAAGATCCTGGACAGATGTCATACAGACCTTAAGAGAACACAAATATCAGCCCAGGTTACTGTATCCAGCACAACTCTCAATTAACATAGATGGCAAAACCATGATATTCCATGAAAAAAACAAATTTACACAATATCTTTCTACAAATCCATCCCTACAAAGGATAATAAATGAAAAACTCCAACAGAAGAAGAAAGTAATCTTCTTGCAACAAAACCAAAAGAAGATAGCCACAAAAACATAATTCCACCTCTAACACCAAATAACAATAATCATTGGATCCTGAAAGCTTTCAACATCAATGGACTTAATTCCCCATAAAAAGACATAGACTAACAGACTGGATAGGTAAAGAGGACCCAGCATTTTGCTACATACAGGAAACATACCTCAGTGAAAAGGACAGACACTACCTCAGAATTTGGAAAAGAATTTTCCAAGCAAATGGTCCCAAGAAACAAGCTGGAGTAACCATTCTAATATCAAATAAAATTGACTTTCAACCAAAAGTTATCGAAAAGATAAGAAAGGACACTTCATATTCATGAAAGGAAAAATCCAAGAAGAACCCTCAATCCTGAATATCTATGCTCCACATGCAAGGGCACCTACATTCATAAAAGAAACCTTACTAAAGCTCAAAGCATACAGTGCACCTCACACAATAATAGTGGGAGACTTCCACATACCCCACTCATCAATGGACAGATCATGGAAACAGAAACTAAATAGAGACATAGAGAAACTAACAGAAGTTATGAACCAAATGGATTTAATAGACATCAATAGAACATTTCATCCTAAAAGAAAATAATATACATTCTTCTCAGTTCATCATGGTACCTTCTCCAAAATTGACCATATAATCAGTCACAAAACAGGCATCAACAGATACAAGAAGATAGATATAATCCCATGCATTCTATCAGGTCTTCAATAACAACAAAAATGACAGAAGGCCCATGTACACATGAAAGTTGAACAACACTCTACTCAATGATAACTTGGTCTAGGAAGAAATAAAGAAATTAAAGAGTTTATAGAATTTAATGAAAATGAAGGCACAACATACCCAAATTTATGGGACACCATGAAAGCAGTGCTAAGAGGAAAACTCCTAGCTGAGTGCCTCCACAAAGAAACTGGAGAGAGAAAGGATGGTATAGGATGTCCCCAGAGGGGAAACTGGGGAAGAGGATAACATTTGAAATGTAAATAATAAAATATTGAAATAAAATTTAAAAATGCAATATTTTACAGTGTAAAATTTACTTAGCATATCCTTACCTCTTTCCAAAAATAGATATAACTATGCATTAGGTTTATTATGAAGAAGTGAATTAATTCAATTAAACTGAAGTGAAGATTACTCGATCAATTTAATAAAAATCATACATTCACTTAGCATAATTGCTCCATAAAAGTTATAGATTTTAGAAAAACTGTAGTTTATTAGAGAACAAAGTATTTAGCATGAAACAGTCATCATTTTTACTTGTCAATTTACTGCTGATTGACATGCGTCGTGGCATTGGGCATGTTTCTTTCATTCTGGGAGCTTATTAATATGGGTCAGAAGGTCCATAGCACACATCATTTTTGTTTCTACTCAAAGGCTTGCTTGTGGATCAAAGGAAACCATTTCTGAAAAACATTTAGTAAATGACAATGTCTATTTTTAAGCATATGTGTCTTCTTCCAGTATTGAAATACATAGTTTAAGTAAAAATGCTAGATTTTGTAGAGGAAGAAACTGACTTCCTGAGGCTTCCTTTTCACAAAGAGATCTATCTCCTTCCACCCAGACAGGCCTCTGCCAGCTTCCCACCAGACTTAATTAGGTTTTAAATGAGATTCAAGAAGACATAATAGCTTATTCTGATTGTTCTTTTTATATCATATAGTCTCTAAATATTCATTGAGCTCGTATGATTAAGCTGTAAATCAAAAGAAAAGGCCAGTGGGCTCTTTTTGAGTTTCTTGGTTTGTCTCATATATGCGCATGTAGGAGTTATCTTAATTTCAGGTGGATTTTGAATCCTTCTCATGTGGCAACTATCCACCTGTTTCATCGTAATAGTTCCTGAGCAAATTGAAAGATTCAAAGTAAATATTTCTACTCTTATAAGTCTGTCTGTAATGTAAGGTGACATTCCTTTCTCTAGTATATCAGTGTATGGTACATACCCCTATTAGAGAAGGAATCATAGATTATATTAGAATTATTTGATTCCATTTCTCTATCTCCCACTTGAATGTAAATGTGTATTGTGTAAAAGCATTTCCTATTTATGCTCTATTGCCCATCCAAAAAAAAGAAAATCAGTGTCTAGCTCTTTGTGTGGGCTCAGTTAAGTAGAATTCGAATTCTGGGCATAAAATATAAAAAGAAATGCTGAGTCCCAATGTTTCTGATGCTTAGAATTTAGTATGTCTCTCCTGCAGAAGATATCAAGGATAAAAAGAAACTGTGCATAAGTCAGCATCTTTTCTAAGAGGAAGTTTAGAGTTTTATTTTTTCTTCATAATGAAGTTAATGCAGTTAAATCAATATCTACTCTGTCATATGCTAGAACTATTATGATTTGAATAGGAAATGAAATGTCTTTCAAGGATTTCATATTCTGAAGGCTCATTACCTGATTGTGGCACTGTTTTTGAAGGCTGTGGAGTTGAAATTGATTATATAAAAAGCAGGTGATGGAGTGGACCTCAGAATACGATTTTGTCCACTGTTTCTGGCGTAAAATCTGCCTTGTGCTCTGCCATCACATGAGTAAGTCTCTTGGTTACTTTCCTCCCAAACCATGCATGGAATTGTTCCCACTGCAATGCCTTCTCCTGTTAAGGATAGAAATGCCCCTGAAACCAGGAGCCAAAATAATCCTTCCATCCTTTGTGTTCTTTCTGTGAGGTATTTTATCACAGCAATGAGAAAGTACTTATGTGGAAAAAAATGAGATCAGAGAAATAGGCTTGTTGCTGAGATTAAACCTGATCATATGATTTGAATACTTTTAAAACTACTTTTCAGAAAGAATTTGGAAGAATTTAGAGATGAAGGGTATTGCCTTGAGCTTCATTTAATGGTCAAATTGGTTAGGGAGTTTGGAAGACCTAAGTGTTAATATGAATGTCGTAATTTAGACTGCTCTTATGTAATATCAGATAGCCAGCCACAAAGATTCCCTTGGGAGTTTGTCCAGTGGTCATGACATGCTGGCACAAGAAAATCTATTTGATCTGTAATGAGTAAAGCTGCATTGAAACAAAATGGAATAATTGGTTTGGTTGGGGGAAATCAACACAGAATAAGTATCCAGGTTGTGTTATGATTATTTCTTGCTGCTCTTAAGCAAGTTTACAGTCAGAATGGAAAGCAAAAGGCGTAGAAACATTTGAAAACATGTGCATCTTGGGAGTACACTACATTTACAGCTGCTTGCAATGCCAAATATGGATAAAGAGGCTAAGGTTGCTAAAGAGAAGTGCCATTAAGAAGAAGCAGCTTTTGTTTGCACTAGAAGAAATGGGAAAGGTTCCCCGAGGAAAAGAACTCTTCCACTGAAGGCTACAGGGTGTAAATGCAAATTAATTTAAAGATTTTCATTTGGTGAAAGACAGCCTGAATAAAGAGAATGTTTCCAGGGTGCTCAGCAAGTAAAGGATCAGGTAAAGCAGTTTTTCCAAGTTCAGCCACCCAAGCTTTCAAAGGCTTTATGGCTGTGGTGAAAAAGGCCCTGTGGCTTCCTGAGGTCACAGCAGAATGTAGTGTTATCTACTTGGTATTGGTTTTGAAAGCATGTAAAATGAGAGAGTTACAGGGACACAAGGACTTGCACCAAGATTAGAGGAAAGACCCAAAAGTACGCAATGTGTCACAGGGTCAGATTCCTGCAGGCTGTCTCTGAATTTAGCTTAACATGATTTTTTTTCACACCTAACCATAGGCAACTACAAAAGGCTTTATACCAGATCAGTACACAGCCAGTGGGGTTGATCTCTCTGGAGGGAAGCCTTTAAGAACTTGGGCACTGGGGCCAGTGATAAATGTACTTATAGCATAAGGAAGCCTGCTACCCGGAACCCATTGAACCTTCTAGAAAACCCATACTCATTCTTAACCCACACTGAAATCTTAACCTTTCTCTCATTCCTCTGCTGATCTCAGGTTCCTTAATTATACAAAACATTATAGGCCAGTCCAATATGGAGTTGATCTTTTCTACCTAAGAATATGACAGCAAGCATCATCACTAATGAGCATTAGACATTATTTCATTTCTAGTTCTGTTCTTCTGTTAACACTGTCAGTACCATTAGGCAAAATTTGGATCTCCACATGTTTGTAAATCCTTACATACTTTATTGTAAGTGAATGAAAGGACATGCCATAAATCCTTTCTGAAATTATCCTTGACATTACTCTTATCCTCAGAAGGTTATTGTATAGTCTCAGAAATTGGTTGCACTATGATTCTGCTCATCTTCAGGCAATGTTTATTTTGACATAAGACAGTGGTATGATGGAGAATGGCAACTATTGAATGGTCGTTATGTACCAGAGACTGAGAAAATACTCTAATATTTATAGATTTGCTATAGTAATTTTAAAGCACACATTTTCTCTATTTGAAATAAGAGGGCTTTTGAGCACACAATAAAGTTTAATTTTCAAATGATCCCACAAAACTTAAATGGCAAACCTATATTAAGCCTAGGTGTCCTTTAACATCAAGAATATTACCCATGAAAATCCCAGAGCATAAAACAATAGGGATGCTAGGAGAGATATCACAGTGTGATAAGAGATAGATGACAAGCAAAAGAAAGAATCCTGCAAAACTTTTCTCCTAGGAACTGTTATTTGTTAAAAGAAATTAAAGGGAGCTAAACAGAAGCTACCTTGAGTTCATAGACCGGAAGCCTTACTATTATTAAGATTTCAATGCTTTGTGTAAGTGACTTCCATAGTTGCTAGAACGAAATAGCTGACAGACACAACCTTAGACAAGATGAATTTTGTCTTGTTGTTTAAAGGGATGTAGTCCACCATGGTGGACAAGCATGCCAATGGGTCTATGATGTGGCTGGTCACATTCCTTAGTAGTGAGGGAGCAGAGGGACATGAATGCTGGTATCCTTCTCCCCCTCTCCTTTTCCTTCAGCATGGTACCCCAGCCAGGGAATAGTGCTGCTCATCTTCTGGGTGCATCTTCCCTTCTCACATAAATCTCTATGTAAACCCAGTCAGAGACTTACCCAGAATGGTGTCTTTTACGCCATTTCCAACCCAGTCAAGCTGGCATTGAGAATAAATTATCAAAGCACTCTATATTTTTTTACATTGAATGCTAGATATTCCTGTGCATTTGCAGTGATCAACAAGTTTATAATAAATTAATATGCAAATCAAGAAGACATACAAAAGCAATTTAATCTTGAAAATAAATTTGAACAATTTACTACAATTTAATTTAAAAAGACGGTATGGTAATGTCCTTGTGGTAGGCATAACACTGATGCAATAAGAGTGATAGCCTACAAATAAAGCCTGTCTGTGAGTTCTGATAAAGATAACGAAGCACGCAATGATAAAAAAGTAGATTCTTAAAATTTTTATCTTTTATATGCTACTATTTTGTTTGTTATTTTTAATGAACCCTCTACCTTACAAAGTATCTAGTTTGTTCTTAAGTAGCAACATGAGCATCAGGTGACTGAGAGTATGCTTAGCTTTTACAAACAACATATCACTGATCTTCTAGAAGCAAGGCTTCCCACACAATAGAAAGAAGCTATTTGTCAATGCACATAACAGGACAGAGGGATGATGTGCCCAAGAAGTCTTATCGTTGACACTAAGGAGAAATATGTAAAGGAATAAATGAATGATTTATCCTTTTTGTACCTGATAGGATGTTATTATCTAAGTATTAAATACCAACTTGCAATAAAAATATGAAATAATGCCAAGAGAAAAAAATATTTTATCTTTTATTATATATGTATGCATGTTTGCTTGCATGTATGTGTGTATGTGCATTGCATGAAATGAGAACGATGAGAAACGATGAGAGAACATTGAATATCTCTAGAACTGAAGAACTACTGATAGTTGTAAACTACTATGTTTACTATGTTGATTCTTGGACCTGAACTTTGGTCCCATTGAAGTGTAGCAAATATTCTTAACCACTGAGCCATCTTTCCAGAGATCCCAGTCTTTTTTTTTTTAAACAAATAGTCTCAAAATATCTAGGTAAAAGAATGTAATTATATACCTACCTTACACTATAATAATTCAAAATAGATTACATGAGTGAAAATTACATAATAATTATAAATCACAGGAGTGAATCATATGACCTTGCCTCTGCAAGAGTCTTGGATGTAACACCAAAGCATATCAACAAAAGAAAAAAGTAGATAAATCAGACTTCATCAAATAATATAAAATAATGTTCCAAAAAAATCATGTACTTGTACAATACAAATACGTCAATCCTGGTAGATCTGTTCAACAGAATGCTGTTTACCAACAGACTAGAATGGTATATGGATCTATGCCTCTGCATCCATGAGCCTGAAGTCACTATACTAAGCTAAAGTACTTATACGATTCCATTCATATAATAGATGCAGAATGAGGAGAATTGTGACTAAAGTACATAAGAAGAATAGAATTTCAGTAGGAAAAGTGTTGGATGGATGATGGTTGCCTGGGAACACTGACTATACTAACGTCATTTAATTTCCTACATAACATTAGTGAATTTTTGCTATGAATATTATTATATCTCAGTAAAATTGCTTAAAAATATATCTTGAATAAAATATATTTCAAAAACATTGCATTATTTGTACCTCCTGCGCTTCTCTAAGTAGATATTAGTATATTCTCTAGTCATTAAAAAAAAGCTTGCCAGTTTCTACCTTTTTCCTCAATTTGGCCTAAACTCCATGACAGATAATAGTTTCATATTTCTACAATGAAATATAGACCAGTTTCTCCAGTTGTGTCAGTTGTGCCAGGAGACTTGAGTCACTGATTGATAGGTATATGTGTGCCTACCTAAATGAGCTTAGTCATTCCAGTTCCTTTACACACCAGACTGCACAGCTCTGAAAGACAGGACAAAGTCTGAGCCACCTCAATTTTAACGTGAAACAAGGCAATAGTCATTGTTTCAAACAAGTGACACAGCTGAGGTCTTCAGCTCACCAAATCTAGTTGAGCATATTATTTGTATTGTACTAGAAAAGAATATCTCATCATGTGGGGCATCTTTTCTTTGCAATAAAACTGCTGTCCATCCTGAAATACAAATACAATGTTTGGACGTTCTCCACTATTCTGTAAAAGCCTCAAGTACATACTGACATGTGATTAATTATACTGACTAGCAACAACGTAAAGAATATGTGTACCCAAAGCTCAAGAATAATGGACGCTTTCACATCTCTGTCTCTTAGTTTATAAAAAGAATGAAATAAAAAATGGAACAGTTAACACTTAAGGCCACAGTTTAAAATTGTGTTATTCCATTTTAGTTTTCTTATGAAGAAATACACATATTACACACACACACACACACACACACACACACACACACAGTAGTGGGGTGGGATGCTCTCACAAAAGATAGAATGTAAGCAATATGAATTCTGATATCTGCCTTTCTGACTAACACCTGTCATCTTTATCCAGTATAATTGTTAGTCTTTTAATAGACTGGAATTAAGCACATAATATAAAATCTAACTACAAATTGTTATTAGTAACTTATAGGTAATACAATATAATAGCACAAATAAAAACAGCAAAGCTGTTTTTGTCAGAGGGTCTGAAATCATACTGAAAAGTGAATCCCTTTCATAACTCTAGTTAGAATGCCATAAAAATAAAATATCCACATGTTATCTTCATGGTAATCATCAAATGTTCAGGGATGGCTGGTTTTCCGTATTACATAATGAAATTCACTTTTCTATTTACTATGCATAAGCTGGAAGGTTGATGAGCATCTCTTTTGGGGGTGGGTGGTAGTTTTTTCACTTTAGTTTTCTACAATGGGAATTTGCTACCACTTCACATTGACCTCTGTTCCTCTCATTTTGTTGTTCCTTTGACTATGGATAAATTCTAGATTATTACTCACATTAGTATTCCCATAAGAGTCATTTCAAAAGAAAAGAGTTTGGAAAGTAAAACAAAAAGGAATCAGAGGAACAGGATGAGGAAAATAGTATATAATCAAAATACAAGAAAATGTAATAATGAAATTACTATGATGATTAATAGATCCCAGGAAAAACATCTTGAAAATATATCTGGATGAACTTTTATGGATGCATTTGCTGGTACTTCTGAGTCAAACTGAGACTAATTGCACCCATTAACACTTTAAACAAAACCCTTCAGTATTGTTCCTCTACCAAATAGTTTTATGCAACACTATTAAGTCATGATGCTGTGTAAGAGACTTCCTATAAACGCATGTTGCTTTGGGGATGTTATTAGGTATCACTTATATGATAGAATCATTAAAAGAAGAAACCTTAGAAGACCTCAGACAAAACTGTATGCTCTTCATTTACTCAACTGCTTGCTAGAAAAAAAACAGATTGCTGTCTCCCTGCCCTCTAGTGGTGAGGCAATGTAATCTGACTATTTTCATAACAAAAGAGCAGAGCCAAAAGTCAGTTTTTCTGACCTAGTACTTCCTCATTTGACTCTCTGGATTTTTTTTCTGTGAGAATTGACCAACAATACCCTTTTTATCTTTTATGAATTAAACTGCATAAACTTTCTAAAGGGGGGATGGCTGGGGCCTCCTTTATTCATCATGTTTACCATGTGTCTGGCACCAGAGAATCACTGGGCATGTAATTATAAGAGAGGCACATTTTAAGACTTCATTGAGTTTCCATTTTGGTGAATTATATTACTTCCACCTAACCGAACATTTGTTTTATATATAATATTCTCTAATTTCACTAGATTCTCATAACACCACAAGGAAGCTATTATGACTTACCCACCTAAAAATTGATAAAGTAAGGCAAATAGAGATTCAGTCAGTAAATCAGAGGTGTAGTGGGAATCCAAAAGGTTTAGAAATAAAATAGAACAGGAAGATTTAAATAACAGTATTTGAAACTTCTGCTTAAGGTGGTGATTTTCACCCTTCCTAATGCTACATTCCTTTGACTATGGGGTGATGATCCCAACCATACAATTTCGTTGATACTTCCTAACTGTAATTTTGCTATTCTTATGATATACAATATAAATATCTGACATGAGATCCTTGGCAAGGGTCATTTGACTCCCAAAGGGATTGTGACCTAGAAGGTGAGAACCACTGGCTTAAGCAGTCATTCAAGAGTCCAAAATTGTTTAGAGTTCTGCTATATATATAAATTCATATTAGTCATATATTTACATTTAACAATCAAAGTATATAAGGCATTCAATTCCCTTGTCTTTTTGTTACCCTGTGGCACAACAATTCTCCCAAAATTGTCATTGTTTTTTTCTTTCATTGATGGTAAATATTTCTTACCAATCTTAAAACATTTTCTTTTCAAATTAATTGGAACCTAAATACTACAGGCTGAGAATTCAGAGGGGCTAGACAAAGTCTCCTGAGATTTTAGTCTTAAAGCCTTCCTAAGCATTTTGGATGTCTTACACACATTTTTTTCATTTAACAAAAAACACTTTTTCCTTATCTAAAACTCCATTTTCCATTTCCTCTGAAATGAAGATTTTTAATGGATGAATCCAAATCATACTAAATATAGCGCTGCGAAAGGTCCACCATTTGGACTGTTGAATACGTCATCAATTAGCAGTTATTTTTAATGCCCATTACTTGCCATTCTGTACGTCTCCCACTTCCTTTCACATTAATGAGCTAAGACATCATCATGTAGGTTTGTCATTTACTGGTTGATTTGGAACAGTGTGTGAGAGAGCAGGAGAGAAAGAGAAAAGTCAAAGCAGAGGCTTTTAATAAGATCTTCTTTTTCTTCATGAAACTGATTAAACTGCTGATGCTAGACTAAAAGTATAGGAAAGGTCTCCAGGAAACCCAGTTATCAGTTAAGCAACATCACTGCTGACTTTTCATGAGAATGTTCTGAAACCTATTTTTCCAGCACATGAAAGAACCCCTTTGGCCTTCTTCTCTTTGATCACCCTAAAAGTTGTATAATTCTAAGGCAACCACTTTCAAGTTCTTTGCATCGGGCTTACCTCTTCTCCCCTGACCTATTTTTCTCTGCTTTTGTAGGTCAATACTTAATCAATCAAATAGTCATTCGGAGTCTTAGCCTGTCAATGAAGGGGAGAGTGGGGGGTGTTTTATGTGTCCCTCCTCCATACTTTCTGTAGTAGCACACATTTAGAGAAGACAGCTATATAACACCTAAATATAGATGAATCATAAAAGTAGTGTCTGTTGAATGAATGTTTTTATTCTCTTCTGTAAATGGGCAAAGAAACAGTAAAATTACATTTTGTTTTTCCAATAATTTGATTGCAAATTTATAAGCTGTGATCAAAACAACCTATGCAAACCAGTAGATTTATACTTGTGACTAAAATACTTTCTGCAAAAGCTTGTGTTTTAATAGATGATGTAGCAAGAATTAAAGGGAATGTCTCTGTGGGTGCTAAAGAAATATCAAGGGAGGTTTTAAAAGTAGACAAAAGTTTGAGTACAGATTAAAAATAAATAAAATATCAATAAATACCCAAGGTAATGGATAGTTTTAACAGGTAAACAAAAAAGGTAGCAATACTCTCTATATGTCCATTTCTAGCTTCTTGCACTAGATAGTCTCCTAACTTGGATACATTGCCTATAATGTTTCTTTGTCTGCTCCTCTCACTAGACATTGGGTTTCATGTTAGCTTGTGGTTGCTCTCAACAATAAATAGTAGAATGTGTTTCTTAGTAGTCATAGTGAATGTCTTGTAAATATAAATCACATGAAAAACTAGAGAACTTAGTCATGTGCAAAGAGGTAGTTGGCACTCTAAATAACAAGTAAAAATAAAAATAACTGCTAAATGGTAGAGTATTAAATAGTGACCATGAAGATCTGTCCACGAGACTTACTTACTTTCTACTAATTCTAGCCTAATGAGTACAGGATTTTTGAAATGGTATCATCTCAAAGAGGAGGACTAATTTAAAGGGCTATAATTATATTCCACATCTCTCACTGGGGTTGATGATTGCCCCACAACCACAGTGAAGGATTTGAAAATGCTTTTAAGATTTCTCTATCCAAAATAGACAAATTAGCTTTGTCCTTGCATTAAAGTAGTACTGGACAAAGCATCTAAGCTAGTTGCAGACTTTATGAACAGAGAGGTTTCTGCTTGAGGACAATTCCCTAAACACTGTACAGAGACCTGGAATTCAAGTGCAGTGGATTCAAGCATAAGAAAAACCCTATTGACCATAGGAAGTTAAAAATGAATGTTCTGGAAAGCCAAAATGGCTGGAATCTGAACAGAAGAGCACTGAAAAGAAGGAGCTGAACAGAGAGAAGCCATGGAGTCTGACAGAGGTTGTTGCATGACTTCTTGAATAGTCTGTGCAGTTACAGGGGCAGGGGGAGGGTGACTCAGGGAGGATGTACTAGACAGCAGCTGTTTTAAGGACAGGCGTTCAGAGATACTGTGGCCAATCAGTGCTAAAAACTGTTGGCAACGTGATCTAGTCAGAGTATATTCCTCCCTAACACTGAAGTATCATCCTTAGCAAACAGCTGAGGGGTCAGAAAGGCTGGTCCCAAAGAGTATGAACTACAGTGAAGCTGGCTCTCAATCTACTTCCAATTGAGAAGAAAAGTAAACTTTGGTATACGTTTACATTTTCACTGGATATATATATATATATATATATATATATATATATATACATTGTATAGGTACTGTGTTTTTTAATGACACTGTTGTATGAGTATACGCTGCAAATTGAACATGTGACTCCCGAGCCACCTCCCCTTCTCTTTCTCTTTCCTCCTTTTCCTGCTACTCCTTAGTTCTACCAGACAGCTCCACTTCTACTTCATGTCATAATCATACATGATTTCATGTGTGTCTATGGAATCTAGGAACCACAAATGAAAGAAAATGAGTTGTAGCTTTCTTAATGAGCTTAAATGCACAATTTAGTTAAGGCTTAATTTGCTTAATACGGTTATCTCCAGTTGCATTCATTTTCCTACAAGCAATATAACTGCATTCTTTTTAGTTGATTTGAACGTTACAAGTTGAGTCTTAGCAATTAGGAGTAGCTTAGACTACCGTGCTGTTTTGATGGTTCTTACTGGCATATAAGCCGAAGCAGCTATAAGGTAACAGGTGAATAATGAAAACTTTCCAAATATAACCAAGTCTAGTGTCAAAATGTGACAGCAACATATTAAGTCCAAAATTAAGTTAGCGAACATACAGAGAAATAAGAAAATGTGATAAATAGTCAAGAGCTAAAAAAAATCAATAAAAATTGATCCGATTACTCAGATTTTAGATGTAGCAGATAGAGACTAAATCAACTAGTATAAAAATAGAAAAGGCTACTGAAAGAGTACATAAATTGGAAAGTGATGATAAAAATATCGCCAAAAGGACACAAACTATTGATTTATAGCTTTATTTTTCTAAAAAAATAAGAGAGATTACAATTTCAAATAAGCAACCCAAAATAAGTTAAACTAGGTCACACTTGCAAGCAAATTATAAAGATAAAATATTGAAGACAACCATAATACCAAACAAAATTACATGTATGAAAGAAAGAAATATTAAGAAGAGGTACTGGCTCTTCATCAGACAGAGTATAGTGCAGAAGACTATGGCATTTTAATGAAAAGAGGAAGCTTGTCAGTCGGTATCTATCCAACAAGACAAATGATAAAAGGTACTTCCAGATAAGTAAAGCTGACAGTTTGCCATTAACAGACTTGAAATAAAATAAATGCTAAAGTAATAGAAGGAAATTATGTTATGTGGGAAACAAGTTCCACAAAAAAAATTTCAAAAAGAATAAGCAGGTAAATATAAGATACTGTGTTTTATTTTATATTCGTGAAATAAAAGATAATTTAGTAAAAATAACATTGTAGTAGGGATCGCACAAAGTGTATGGAAGATGTAAATATTCCAATAATAATTAATAAGAGGAGAATAGGTGGAGCTAAACATCTATTTATCATGAGAATTCATGCTAAATGTGGAATCTGAAGCAGGTATAGATAGATGCAATGTTGATTAGAAATGAACTTTCTAGTTCTATCCATTTGCCTAAGAATTTTATGTAGTCATTGTTTTTAATAGCTGAGCATTATCCAACACCAATAGGAGGAGATGCCCTTGGTCCTGTGAAGGTTCATTTCCCCAATTAGGGGAATGCCAGCATGTCGAGGTGGGAGTGGGGGGTGGGAGTGGGAGCATCTTCATAGAAGCAGGGGGAGGCACGGAGAGGAGGAAAGGGATAAGATTTGAAATGTAAATACAAAATACAAAAAAAAATTAAAAAAATGAACTTTCTTAAGGATATTGGAAAGTAAAAATAATAAACTTTTCTTCAATAAGTTAAAAGAAATCCTCCTTCTCAAAAGACACAACCAAAAAAATGAGCACTGTGTTCAAATATTTGCCCTTTATTAATTGGAATGCTCAAGTCTTCTGGATAAAAGCTATCACCAGATGTATATAATTTCATTTTTCTAATATATATTTGAACACACACTTTATTGAGGGCAAATAAAGCTGTTAAAATATTTGCAGAATGCTCAAGAGGCAAATCAAAAATATACATCTTTGTTAATTCTTGCAATAAATTGAAAGCCATTAAGAAAATGTGCTGCTTTGCTCTTAGAGTGTACCCACATACCATGGAAAAATCATGTAAATAGTTTGTTGATCATATGAATTCAAAATTTTCAATACTTTATTTCTAAGAATTAATCTAAAAGAAGCAAAATGTATGTGCACATAATGACTTTTACATGAATGTTCAGAGCCGCTTTATACTTGGAAACTGTCTTCATCAACAAATGAATGAATGAATTGTATAATTTTAATTACAAGTTATTTGGCGATAATAATCAACACAATCTCAAAATTGTTAAGTGAAAGAAGCACATATAGATGAATTTGTCCTAATTTTATGATCTCTAAACTCAGACACCTAACATGCATTCCTTAGAAATTAGTGTCTCATGGCTCACACCTTGAATTCCAGCACTCAGGAGGCAGAGGCAGGCAAGACCTCTGAGTTGGAGGCCAGCTTGGTCTATATGAGTTCCAGGCCAACCAAAGCTGCACAAGGAAAAACTGTCTCAACAAACCAAAAGCAAGGAAGGAACGATGGAGGGAGGGAGGGAGGGAGAAGCAAGCAAGGGAAACTGGAAGCTAGATAAATGAAAGAGCAGGTAGCCGACAGTAAAGTACATAAGGAACTTTCTGAGTAATGAACACATTCTCTAACTCAGCTTCTGTGTTCTATGTGGTTGCACACTTGTCTGGACTTACCAAACCACACATTTATAATTACAAATGAATTCCATATCAGCCTC
Source organism: Rattus rattus (assembly GCF_011064425.1). NCBI lineage: Eukaryota > Metazoa > Chordata > Mammalia > Rodentia > Muridae > Rattus > Rattus rattus. The sequence goes on from NC_046156.1 coordinate 114,643,545, forward strand.
TTTAACAGAAACCTTTCTGAGCAAGTGACAGATAATTGTGGAGGAACAAAGGAAATAAGAAAGAAGGGAAGAAACCTTGGTAAATAGTGTTGTGGCTTCCCTTCTCCCTATATTGAATGTCACAAACATGGCATAAAAAGCAGGAAATTTGGGGACACAGTGAATGACAAAAGATTCTCTTCTAAAAATAAATGCTTGAAGGAATTCACCAAATACGTGAGAGGAGTAGTAATCATTAAACATGGATACAAATACTCCAAAGTTGTCATGCCCATAGGAGCAAGTTGCTGGATTATCTTGCATAGCTAAATACCAGGGGGAGGAAACAGAGCCACCAGAGATAGAAAGAGAGGAGAAAAGGAAGGAAGGGAGAGAGGGGGAGGAGACTGAGAGAGGGGGGGAGAGTGGAGGGGAGGGGGAGAATAGAGAAGAAGAGAAGGAGGAGGAGAGGAGGAGGAGAAGAGAGGAAGAAGAAGAGAAGAAGAGGAGAGAGGGAGAAGAGAGAAGAGAGAAGGAAGAAGAAGAGAAGAGAAAGAAGAAGGGAAGAGAGAGAAGAGAAAGAAAGAAGAAGAAAGGTGCCATTGTATGATAAAAAGAAAGGCTAAGAGGTGGGAAGTGAATGGCATGGGAAGATTGTCTTTAACTTGTTGACTTCAAATGACAATGAGGGTCTATTGCAAAGTGGTATCCCAAGCATACTCTGACAGCATAGTTCCTGATTGAAACAAATGCTGTCTTTGGCCTTTCTGGACTTTAGGTTCTGATTTACTCTCCAACTAGTCACTGGTATAGACTCATCTCTGAGTCTCCAGACAGATCTTTATGCACAGCCTTTTCTCAATCTCACGTACTTTCTGTCTCAACCTTCCAAGATGTTACTGTAAGGACCAACATCATAGTCATATGATTGGTACAGTTGCAAAAGATCACAGACTTGGAAAGGCTTGGTGTTTTTAAGAGATGTGACTCTAATTTTGTCTTTTAAAGTATTATTCTTTTCAAGTCAGAGGGACATGTGGTGTACATTGGAGTCTGTTGAGTGTTGGCTCCTATGGAGTTTTACATCCTGCGACTTAACCAGGAAAGCATCAATTCTCTTATCTATTAACACCCTGCCTCTGCTGGTCCTCTCTCATGGCATAAATGTTCTGTACCTGGCAAAAAGCCAAATAAATATGGGAGAACTGAAAAGTTGGAAACTAACATTGATATCTCAAAAGGTAGGTCATGGCAGCTCATTCCTTAACAAATTATACAAATAGTCATCCTCAGCCAACATCACTGTAAACAATTTTCTTGTTTACTCAGATCAAGAAGTCTGAGTACCACACACACATCCCAATTTAGGGGATTTTTAAATCTTTAGCAGTCGCTTTCATCCTTGAGTGTATAAGATACTTAGCTGATTATTTCTAGTTGATTTTGTATACAGCCACTTTGCTGAAGGTGTTTATCAGCTTTAGGGGTTCTCTGGTAGAATTTTTGGGATCACTTATGTATATACTATCATATCTTTGAACAGCAATACTTCTTCCTTTTCCGTTTGTATCCCCTTGACCTTTTTGCTCCAGTTGAGAACTTCAAGTACTACATTGAATAGAGAGAGTGGACAGCCTTGTCTTCTTCCTCATCTTAGTGGAATTGCTTTAAGTTTCTATCCATTTAATTTAATTTAATCCATAAAACACAGGATAACCATGCTATAATTCACAGACCCAAAGAAATTAAGTAACAAGGAGGACCTAAGGGAAGAAGTCTGAATCTCACTCAGCAGGGGAAATAAAATAGACATCAGTGGTGGCTGGAAGGAGGGAACTGGGTGGGAGAGGGGATGAGGAGGGATTTGAGAATAGCAATCCAGTATGGGGAGGGGGGAGGGAGAGGGGGGATGTTACTGGTGGGGAGTATCTCTGGGATTACCTGAAGAATTGGAATGGTGGAGGATAAGGGGAGTCTATGGTAGTGACTCAGCAAGCTGAGACTCCTAGCAGTGGGGAATATGGAGATTGAAGTGGCCACCTCCTGTAACTAGGCAGGCAGAAGGACATCAACCCACCCACAAAATCTCTTACTCAAAATTTGGCCTGCCTACAAGATGCAGAGGGATAATGGTGGAACAAAGATTGAGGGAACAGCCAAATGGTGACTGTCCAAACTTCAGACCTCTCATGTGAGAGAACCAACTCCTGATACTATTAATGATACCCTACTATACTTTTAGACAAGATCCTAGCACAACTCTCTCCTGAAAGACTTCATGCAGCAAAGGATGGCAAGAAGCAGAGAACCACAAAAGTACACGTGTTTTGAAGTTTCTTTTCTTCCTGGAATGATCACCATTTGAATGAAACCCACCACAATGTAAGATGTCAAAAGGTACATGTTCCTTTCAGCCCAGCCACTCAAGTTACCAGCATGTCAACCAGAGATGAAGATGAGACTCCTTAGGACATTTGACTTTTGGCCAATTGCATAATATATTGTAGAAAAAAGAATGAAGTCAGGAGAGACATGTTACATTGATGTAGTCCAAAAATACTTCTCAACCAATCCATATAACTATGAAATTAATGTTTTCTGTTTAGGTTATGAAACTAAGGGGTGGCTAATCACACAGCAAAATCTTGCTGAGTGTATAAAGCTAACTTATACAATTAATAAAATAATACTCTAATAGGGAGATGTAGAAATGTAAATAGTGATGTAATGTAGATGTAAATAGTGACCCATGACCCATTATGAGAAATTATGAAAGTGTGAAGAAAAATGAGTCAGATATGCTTTGGATCATTCTTTATTTCTCCTGTAGTAAGGTCAGCTCTTTGTGCAATTATTTATTTATTTATTCACTTTTCATCTTAGTATGAGCAACTCCTCCCTTCTCCTCTGAGAAGGGGGAGCTCTCTCTGCTATTGCCTCCATACCTCCACCCATATCCCCTGCTGGTCTCTTAAAGTGAAGAAATAGTCTCTTGCCCTTTGTTGCGTTCTCCCACTGCACACTGTACAAGTGTCTGCTTATAAGTTTAACTGCTTCTCAACTGAACAACTAAAAGTGAAATGAGTAATCTTTAATTGGAAGAACTAATTTTTACTGGGAGTGTGTCAAGTGCGTACCACATGAAGAAATTAGCTCAGTATATGTGCTTAGGAAATCTACAAGAACTTGAAATCTTTATTTGATCCTTTAGGGATTCTATCTATCCATCCATCTATCTATCTATCTATCTATCTATCTATCTATCTATCTATCTATCTATCTATCTATCTATCTCTCTCTCTATCTGTGTGTGTATGTGGGGGTGTTCATACTGTCAATACAGTCACATAGAAACTTATGCTCAAAAGAACACAAGGACCCCACAATGTGGGAGTTCAGGCTGTTTCCTAAATCTTGTTGGGAGTCTTAATTTATTCTTGAAGTTGTGTCTGAAGCAAAGTGTCAGTAGTGAAGATAAGATAATGAAGTCTAAAGGTAGACAGGGACTTGGGATTCGTAGCGGATGTATTGATCCTAGTACTTCATTGGGTCTGAAATGGTCCTTAGCCATGTGTCACAGTCTTAAACAATGATGGAGCCAGCTATAAATAAACCCTGTGATAAAAGTACTGAATAAGGAAGACATATTGTTTCAATATGGAAACGTCATGTCATCATGCTCAATATAGTATTCTCGCCTCTCTTATGTGACAAATAGAAGAAATTAGCAAGTAGGGTACAAATGATCATAAAAGTATAATAAAATGCTTCATAGATGTAATAATTATTATTACCTGTTTTTCTTTTTATCCAAAAATTATTTTCCCTTTTTAATATTCTTGATTATTGGTACATTATTTTAACTAAATTTTGTTCTTCTTCCTATTAAAATTTCCTTTTTCTTTGATTTTGTTTTCTTGTTCTTAGTATTTGCATCAAAATTTTGATGTATGTACAATTCAGTACTTTATGAATAAGATTAGTTCTAATCTAATCAGTGTTGCTGACCTCAACACTGTATGTATTCTCTGAAAAGAATTTAGAGTTCTACAATTAAACTTAAATTTCTAGGCTAGTTTATTTTAAATTTCCAGTTTAACCCAAAATATGGAAACCTAATTTTTTCATATTAACCAAATGCTACTGAAATACACTCTGCTTAGCCTCTTACAGCCTTCACACTAGGTCTTATTATTGTTCTGTTTCTTAGAATTTTATTCTGCTGTTTGATCACTGCCAGGTAGAAATGTGGTCCTGATTGTTAGAGGAACACAGAGAGTTATCGTTGCCTGAAACAAAAAGAAGCATTAGCAAGCAAAGTGGCCCAGAAAACGTCATACATGCCTGCTCCTCACCCTGATGCTCAGTATAGGCCAATAGGCAAAAACATAGGACACTATTATGAAGGAAACTTGGATTATTTTTTCAGACAGGTATTGTTCTATAGCCCAGGATGACCAAGAAATAAGTAGCTCAGGCTGGCCTCAAATTTCTAAGTGTTACTCATGCATCAGTCTCATGAGATTGTATTACAGAATAATCCAACACACTCAACATTAAGCATACCTGGTTTCTGTACTCTTTTTTTGGATGACTAGATGAGTTAATTGTTGGCAGATACTTGAAAAGTCCAAAAATTTGTGAAATATATATCAAAGAAGTACCTTTTATACATAGGTATGCAAATATAAATATATAGATAAGATGTATGTATGTATATGTATGTATCTGTGAATATGTGTGTACTTGTACATGTGTGCTAGGGATCAAACAAGGAACTTACACAGCTGAAAAGTGCTCCACACTGAGCTACAGCCCAAATGTAGTAAAATTTTGAGTTTTAAATAAACGGTATTACTTTCTCTGGGAAATCTTCTCTAACATATAATAAACTTTTAGTGCTCACATTTTTCCTCAGTGCATAATATTTTCTTTCAGAGTACTTAGCTCAGTGTCTGCCTACATTTATTCATATATTTATCAATTTGCTTAATATTTACAAATCCTTACTAGAATGTTAGATTGATGAGTATAGGGGCTATATGTTTAGGCCTGTATGGGGCAATATTTATTTATATTTATAAACCTAAGTTTAAAAACATATGTATAATTAGTTATATCTCTGTGTGCATCTATGTATGTGTCTACTATGTATTTCAAATAACAGCATAACCAATTCGTGAATCAAATTCTTGTTTTGGTTTACTTTAGTTTTATTTTTTGGTTGGTTTGTTTGTTTTTTCTTGGTTTTTTGAGAAGAGGTTTCTCTATGTCACCCCAGCAGTCCTGAAATTCACCTCGTAGACCATGCTGGCCTTAAACTCAGAGATCCATCTAGTGTTTCTTCTAAAGTGTTGGGATTAAAAGTATGTGCCCCACTGCCCAGCTTCAAGAACCAGTTTCAGTACTAGTAAGGAATGTTAACTTTTTTCTAATTTACTTGATCTAAGATGGCTTTGATACCTCCCCAGGCAGATTCTGGATCAATTTAAGTAGTATCTCAGAAGGACTCACTGTTCAGCTTTCTATGTTTCATTACTCACACATTATAAAATGTCTCTTTTCTATCATTGGTCAAATCCTAGTTTTTGGAGACAGTTTTTCCTGTGAAGGAGAACTAGCTCTTGAATGAGCCCATTAGTAGTCTATTTTCTAGCCATTCTGTTTTGTGAGGAAGGGCTGCCTTCCTGACAATGCTTCTCTAAGATTTGCTACTTATGGTTTGGGGGTGAAGTCCATATTGCAAAATATTTAACCCACCTTAACTATATACAACAAGTGAGACAGAATATTCATGCTTTGTTTTTACCACAGCCCTTATACATAGCTAATTCAAATGTTAGTGTAATGAAGGACACCAAGTCCAGGCTCTGGTTTATATACTTAAGCTGTTTTAGGTGTGATCAAATCTTATACCAGAGCACTGGATAGTAATTTTAACCAATGACCTAGAACTCTTTACTTTTATGTCTGTTTTAAAATAATTAATGTCTTGGAGTTGGCAGAGTCTCAGTATATAGCTTGATTGTGCCTAGGATGTGCTGTGTACACGGTGCTGTCTGTCCATAACCTCACAAACCTGTTGGGACAATCTAGAGTGATAAAATTATAGATCTGTGCCACGACAACTATGCTGAAAACACCTCTTTATATTGTTAACAATATCTGTGACATTAATAGGTGTCTCATTTGTATTTGTTTTTTCCTAATAACTCAGTGTCAAATTAATATCAGTACCTTCTCCATGCTTTGCAAGTCTGCTATCTCGCTTCTCTATGAAGAAATAAATCAATGAAAATGACTCTTTAAATTTCCCTCCACGTCCTTGACATTTCCCTTCTGTTCTCTTTGCCCCTTATCATTTATCTGAATCAGACTAGACTCTGAACACACTAATTCACCATGTTGTCAATGGCTAATGCTCTAGTTTATAAGACCCTCTTAAAGAAAAGGAATGGAGCTACTGGTACAGCTACTATGCACAGCAAGTCTACACTCACAAATATGATATTTTATATAGTATGAACACACTCTTCTAACATTTTTTTCTCTAACTATTTTTCACATGTAAAATTTCCCTTTTTCGTATCATGGAGAATGGAAGTTGACAAGGAGTTCTGCATAGAAATCTCAGTATCAGCCTGTCAACTCACTCTTTTCATGGCCCTGTACAAGTGACAGGACAGTGACTGAAATATGAAGCAGACAACCTACCATTATTTTTCCACTTATTTTTCAAACTTCTCTACAAGCACATCTTTGTTTGGAGCATACTTTCAGGTCCATTCTTTTTTCTAGCTCTCAGCTATAAAATAAATTCCCAGGCTCAGAATAATGACGAGCAGTGTGTCTTGTCACATAGCATCACTTTCAAAAGTATGATCTCTACATGACATAGGGGGATCCTACCTGGATGCCTGAGAGTTATTTTTTAAGGATTTCAAGGAGGAAGGAATGTTCTGCAGGAAGGTGGGACTGCAAGATGAACAAATCCCTGGAGATATTCTCAAATAGAACCTGCTTTGAAGTTTTACTTCAACACCTGTCACCGGGCCCTGGCCACAGCACTACTGCATAGGTAGACTGAATCGTGATAGCTTCTAAGCAGGTACAGTTGACTTTAGCCTGTCACCAGTATGTCTTTTTCTTAAGTATGCTATTGTTCCCCTTATTGTTTAATAGAAAAATTTCAAAATTACTAATAGTTGACATTTTCTAGAATTCAGGCCTTGATATACTTAATACCATAATACTTATCCTCATGGAAATGCTTCAGGGGACCAATTATGCCATTCATCTTATTTAAATTATGTCTCATTCATTATTAGTATTTTTGGGGGGTACAGGGTTTCATGTATCCCAGGTTGGCCCTGAATTCATAATGTACAGATTACAGGTATGTAGGAACACATGTAATTTATTTAGTGTTGGGACGAAAACCAAGCTTTTGTAAAGCTGGGTGTTGTTTAAATGTGAACTCACATAGGCTCATGTGTTTGAACACTTGGTTTCCAGATGAAGATACTGTTGTAGAACCTACAAGACGTAGAAACTTGCTGAAAGAAGGGCATCAGCTAGGGTGTTTCCTAGGGCTTATACAACCTCGCCTTATTTCCTGTTAATCTTTTGTTTCCTGGGAATGTGCCCACATGACCAGCCAGATATACTGCTCTGCCAACATGCCTTTCCTGCTTTTATCATGTCATTCCATGACAATACACACCTGAAAGTGTAAGCCTATACAAACCCTTACTTGCTTAAGTTCTTTTGTCATGATATTTTATCAGAGCACAAGAAAAATAACTATGAGCCTTGAACAATGATCTTGTTCTGATGTCTACCAGATAATATCCATTCATGTCATTCATACCCTCCAGAGGTCTCCCATTTCACTTATATAAAATCATACCACATCTGATATGTCATATTCTATACATTTTCATAAGTGATTTCCTGCCACTCATTTTTTACTTTGGAACATTGTGTAATTCATATTTTGATATTCATTTTATCTCTAGTGTATCTTATTAATTAGTCCTACAAATTGACTCTTCTGCTCTCCTAATGCAATAACCATGAGAGCAGACATTTTTCTTTTGTGTCAACTATTATTTGTCCAGCACCTAACACCTAGTAGGTATTTCTTAAATATTCGCTTAAGTAATAAACTGGCAATTATACCATGTAAATCAAGTCAGATTCAGAATATTCACATATCTTCTTTCATTTGTATATCTTAAAGTCTATAGAAAGACATAAAATCAAGTATGCCCACATGTCATGAAAGCACAAGCAGAACTGACGAAGAACATGGGGTGGATAGAGAAGGAAAATGAGGGCATGGGAGAACATGATCAAAGAACAGAATATACTTTTATGTCATTATTAAACCCAGGACTATGTATAACAATATATGCTAGTAAAAAAGAAGAAAGCAAGACTAGTAATAAAATGAACACTTCAGATGTTCCTACTATGTTCAGCTTCCATTGCATCCACTTTTATTTGAATTTTGTTTAAATAGTCCATTTTTGTAGCTTACCATATATGTATGTACCTACACATGACATACGGCTTTGTACCTGTACACAATATGTGTGTACAAATATGTAGCTTTGTTTGAACTCTAATGATAAAGAAAGTCTTTTGCTGTTTTATAAAAATGCAATCGAATCTTTAATTTAGTAGGTGTTAACATTAGTAGTGTATCTTATACAAAGAATTCTATAAATGAATTAAAATTGAAATGCATTTCAAACCCATATACAGTAGTTATCACCTATAAAAAGCAACCTATGTGCCAAACTGAACTTTGTAGCAGCACATCCTCAGAAGCATTTGTAAAGTCTTTTCAAAAGAAATACATGGTGTTTGGAGGATATTGGGGGCTGTGGAACTACTGGAACCTCTAGAGGAATTGGGCCTCAGTGGAGCACTTTTTTAAACGTTTTCTCCCTAAAAGCAAGATCTCCGTGTGAACAGACTTCTGTTACATTAACATGGATGGCCTTGAACAACTAATCCTCTTGCTTCCACCTCCCAAATGCTGGGATCACAGGCATGCTCTACTGAGTCTGGTTTATGTAGCGCTGGAGAATAAATGCTGGATTTCATGTATACAATCACTGCGTCAAATGAACTGCATTTCCAGTGTCTGATTTGGTATTTTCAAAGAATATGCATAAGCAATTGGATTTCTTGCATGGAAAATTTAAGAGGGAGGCAAAGAACTTTGGGATTTATGGATTTAGATATGACTGCTATTCTAGTCTACTATGAATCTGTCGTTAGGCTTGGGTACCATCACAATGTCATTCATTTATTAAATGCTTCTATTCTCTTTTCACTGGTGAACCTAACTTGTCTAAAAGTTGCAATTACTTTTAACATGGACAGCAAAATTTGGATCAACTGTGCTTGTTTTTCTGAGTTTTGTTTCCTTTTTGTTTTTGTTTTGTTTTTTAGTTTAAACACAGTTATCTCCAGTTGAATCCACTCTCTTAAAAATGTCATAATTTCATTCTGTTTGTGGGCCAAATCAAACTCATTGTACATTTTTACCATATTTTCCTTATCCACGCATCTATTAATAGGCATCCAGAGTTTTTCTATATTTTGAAGAGGTCAACTATAAACATGAATAAGTAAGTATGTTTGTTGATATAAAGTGTGGTATAGCTGGATCTTATGGCAATTCTAATTCTCTTTTCAGCTTGTTTTGGAACTCCATTAATGATTTTAATAGGGAATGAGCTAGTATACATTCTTACCAGCAGTGTTCTATCACCATAGCCTCAAAAGTATTTGTAATCATTTGTTTTGATGGAAGACATTCTTACTATGGTAGGATGAAATCTCAAAACACATAATTTGTATTTCTCTGAAGGGAAATGATGTTTAAATACATTTTTGGCCATTTGTGCATGTTCGTTTGAAACTTCTTTATCAATTATTTTGCACATTTATTGAATGGGTGCTTTGGTGATCTGATGTTTAATATCTTAAATTTTTGCATATTCTGGCTATTAATCCCTTTTAAGGTGACTGCATAACTGGTAATTTTCTGTTTCTCTTGCTTGTCATTCTGCTGTTGTTTTCTTTGTCATGCAGAAATCTTTAATTTCAAACAAGTCTATTTGTTCATTTTAGGAATTATTTCTTGTGCTACTAGTCTTTTCAAAAAAAGAATCCTTGCCTATGCCTAGATCTTGGGAAGCTTTTCCTATTTTCTACTACCAGCCAGTGTTTCATATCTTAGATTAGGTCTTTTGTCTACCTCGAATTGAATTTTGTATAGGTTAGGGAGATATGAATCAAGTTTCAATTTTTCTATTTGTGCATGGGTTTCACAGCACTATTTTCTGAAGAGGCTGTATTTTCTGATGTAGTTTTTTGATACCTTTGTCAAAGATTAGATATCTGTAGCTGTATGGGTTTACTTCTGTGTCTTTTATTCTCTTTCATTGGTCTATTTGGCAGACTGGAGTCTTATAGGATACCTTTGTAACCTACTTTTCACAAACTGGCTTGAATTGATTTCTCTGATGTCTTGCTAAGATTCAATTTTCATATCTCATTATATTCTCCAAGGTAAGCTGGTTATGAGGCTATATAACAAGCAGTTTTAAAATCTTAGTATAACCATGCTTCTAAAAATAACCTTAATCTCATCGATTCACCAAAAAAAAAAAATCAAATTTTAAAATTAAAAGAGTCGTGACTTCCAACAACATGGATTTCTTGCTCAGTTGTAGCATGTGCTCAATCAGGGTATTCTGCACACTTTGAACCTTCATTGCACTCGGGCACCGTGCTTTAGATCTTGCAGGCTATGCTGACTTAGGGAAAGTAATACAGTCAGTATGGGTAGGTTCTAAAGCTTTCACTGAGAAACAGACACACCTGCTCATACTTTTATGGAACAAAACAAGTCTTATGTGAACAGGTAACTCTCCATGTCAGGGAAGACATTTCCTTTTGTGTGTCATGGAGACAGAATTTAACCATTTGAGATCAGGTTTAATAACTACTCATGCTTGACTACCATAACAGGAGAGCAAGGAATATCAAATGAAGCAATGAATAACAGCAGAACTTAATAACTTGAAAAGTAGCATCAGAATGTTTTAACTTTCTAGGATATGTCTATCATAAAGTATAATATGACTACAGTTTATTATAACTAGTGAACTTTAAAAATAATTTTGAGACAGTGATATAGAAGCAATCTATAATATACATGATATATAGATACATAATTTTTCTCTGCTCCTGATTTTCTTCTCAAGAGGGAAAAACTACCTAAGTGAGAAAATGTACAGCCGTTTCCTGGTTTTGTTTTGTTTTGTTTTTTGCTTTGTGTTTGTTTTTGCTCTTTGTTTTTCATACTAGTGCTGGGTGAAATTTTTGGGAGCAATTTGAGGTCACCAATGAGCTGTTACTCTGTCTCAATAAAACCCTGTTTGATTTCCCTTATTGGTTGTCCTCACTTCCTATTCTTTGTGGTTAGACAACAAAATCAGAAGTCATTGTCTAGAGGCACCTTTAGGGGATATATTGCCTTCTGAGACTGGAGTCCTCTGAGCTAATAGTCCAAGAGTCAAAAAGTTTCTGCTGTCACACTGAAAGTCTACTAAAACATTACCATTAATATCACATTATTATTTATTATGTTTATCAAAAAAAGAAGAAAGGCAAAGTACTCTCTGTCATTTAAACGGAACACCAAAAAAACTTAGAGTGTTGCTGCTGTTCTCTATTACTAAGGGGGTGAAGACAGACATGCTAGTTAACGTGCTCCATATGAGCACATACGAGTTACCAATACTCATGTAAAAGCTGGGTATGAAGCATGGTCCCTTATTCCATTGTAAGTGTTTGCCTTTATACCCACAGATAAGTGTAGTCCTTACTCCTTGTCAAGCAAACTCTTCTTTGCAAAAACAGCACAGTGAATAAAAGCATAGTTGTTAAGATAACTGGCTTTTCTTCAATGGACAAGGGTTCTATACTCAAGACTGATATGTAAGCTACCAATTATTTATACCTCCAGTTCCAAGGATCTAACACTCTCTTCTGGCTTTTGATGGAATCAAGTATACATATGAAGCACTGATGTGCTTGCAGATAAAGCAGACATGCATTTAAATAATAAAATTGTAGAGATTGATAAAGAATATACCATCAAGTGTTAATCTCCAGCCACATCACACTTATACACACACACACACACACACACACACACACACACACACACACACACACATATATATATATATATCCATACACATGCATGTGCACATATATGCTAAACATACCTATACATACAAAGACACAATGGCTACATTTACAAGGCAAATCTGGCATAAGAATGATATTTAAATTTTATTTTATGCATACATGTGTGTATCTCTATGTAGATATGTGTATGTGAGAGAGCAAGTACCTGAAGGACCAGAAGAGGGTATCAGATTTCCTGAAACTATGGTCACAGGCAGTTGTGAGCTACCTGATATGGGCGTTGGAAAGGGAACTCAGGTTCTCTACAAGAGCAGTATAGATTTGGCTGCCATAGATTCTCTGATAGGTTATATTGACTGTAAACTTGACAGAATACAGTATCACCCAGAAGAAAAACTCTGGATGTATCCTCAAGAGATGGCCTTTTTGTAAATGGTTGAAAGCAGGAAAGGGAGATTTATCCAGTGTGGCCACATTGTGAATATGGGGCAAAGAGATTCAGTGAATCCCCAAGTCCATCTTCCAGTGAGACCTCCTAAATGTGGACAGTATTATTCCTGTGTCTGGGGTCTTAGACCAAATAAAAAGAAGAAAGAGAGTTGATAGCCAGCGCTCACCTCCTTTTGCTTCCTGGCTATAGACTCAGTTAGACCTGCTACCTCTTTTTTCTGTTATCACACTTTCCCTACCACAGCAACCTATCTCCTCAAACTGTGAGCCAATACAAACACTTCTTCCTTTATGTTGTATCTTGTTGAGTATCTGATCAGAGAAATGGACAAAGTAACATTACAGAGTCCTTTGGGCATATACTCAGGAGTTGGACAGCTTGATTTTATGGACATTCTATTTTCATAACCGTGGATTTTCATAGTCACTGCAGCTGTTTATCCATTCACCAGCAGTGTGTAAGTGTTCTCTTCCCTGAGTATTTGTTGTGCTTTATTTTCATGATGACAGTCATTCTAACCAGTGTGATAGAATTTCAAAATAGTTTCAATTTCTATTTCTCAGAAGATTATGAATGTTGAATACTTCCTCAAGTATTTATTGCTCACTTGTATTGATTCTGTTAAGAATTGATCCTTCAGGGGTTGGGGATTTAGCTCAGTGGTAGAGCGCTTGCCTAGGGCGCATAAGGCCCTGTTGTCCCCAGTTCGAAAAAAAAAACAAAAAAAAAAAAAAAAAAAAAAAAAATTGATCCTTCAGTTTTATGAATCCATTTACTAATTGATTGGCTAATTTGTATTTTGTGTATTTAATTTTCTATATATTTTAGATATTAACTGTCTGCCCACTAGATGAGTGGCAAAGGTTTATTTCTATTCTGTAGGTTGCCTCTTCCTAAGATTAATGCTTTCCTTTCTTCTACAGGAGCTTTTAAAATTCATGCATTCTCATTTGTCACTGTTGGCTTATTTCCTGCATGCCAGAGCCCTTTAAAAAGTTTTTGCCTATGCCTATTACCTTGAAACTTCTTACTATATGTTTCCTACAGCACTTTCAAAGTTTCAGGTCTTATATTTGGGTATTTGATCCACACTGACTTCGTTTTATGCACAGAGTGAAAAATGTGGATCCAATGTCATTGTTCTATATGTAGATATCCAATTTTCTAGTACCTGTTTTGAAGACAATGTCCTTTTCTCCAATGTATGTTTTTGACACTTTTTTACTAAGCTTCAGTGACTACAGCCATGCAGGTTTATTTCTCGGTCTTCTATTCTCACGAGCAAAGGTCCATTGACCTTCAAAATTTAGGGTACAGAGACATTCTCTAAGTCAAAACCTTCCGGCTTCTCTCTCTTGAACACTGAGATCATAGACATATGTCACAGCACAAAGTAGTCACATGCATTTGAATGTTCTCTCCCCCTGGAAACTTAGAGAATTGGAAACAATGTTAGGCGTCATGTGGAGTGCTAAGTCTAACAGTTTGGCCTCACTGATGACAAGAGACCTTGCTACCTGTAAACATCACTTTAAATGACTTAATGTGGACTGCTGCTGTGATTTTTCTCAACAGCTTACTTAAGCTTCAGATCTCTAAAAGTCAAGGATGAGGTGGGGGAAGATAGAGGAAGAGAGTACTGAGAGAGACAACTAGATAGGGAGGAGGAAATCTCTGGGCCAAGCTAGAACCTAGAACAATGCAAATTCCCAGGAATCTATGAGGGTGACACTAGCTAAGACTCCTAGCAATGGGTAATTTGGAGCCTGAATCAGTCATCTATAACCAGGCAAGAGTTTCAACAGAGGGATTGGAACACCAATTCTGTCATAAAACCTTAGGTATTCAATTTGTCCTGCCTACAAGATGTGCAGGGGTAAAATTGGAGAAGAATTTGAGGGAAGGGCCAAGCAATGACTGTCCCAGACTGAGGCCCATGCTATGAGAAGGAGCCTACCCCTGACACTATTGATGATACTATGCTATACTTGCAGACAGGAGCCTAGCATAACTGTCATCAGAGAGGCTTAACCCAGGAACTGATGCGAAACTGATGCAGCCAATCATTAGGGAATGTGGAAAAGGGAAGGTGATTGAAGCAGCAAGGGGGGTCAAGCATACCTGAAGATAACCTACAGAATCAACTAACCTGAGCCTAGAGGGTCTCATAGAGACTGAACACTCAACCAGCATACATAGAACTGACCTAGGCCTTCAACACATACATAACAGTTGTGTAGCTAGGTCTTCATATGGGACTCCTAAGAGCAGGAGCAGGAGTTGTCTCTGACTATATTGCCTGCTTTTGGATCCCTTCCTCCTAATTGGGTTGCCTCATGGAGCCTCAATAGAAAAACATGCAGATGCGCTTGCTCTAACTGCAACTTGATGTGAAAAGGTTGGTTGATATCCATGGGAGGTCTCTGATTTTCTGAGAAGGAGAAGAGGGGTGGGTGTGTAGAGGGAAGGTAAGATGAAGAGACTGGATAGACAGGATGGGAGGGGACAGTGTAATAAGAATTTAAAATAAATAACAATGATATAAACAACAATAAAACTAATGTGGCATATTGGGCCTGGGGAGATGATGGGTCAGAGGTTAAGACTACTGGCTGCTATTGCAGATGGCCGAGGTTCAATTATCAGTACCCACATGGCAACTGAAAACGGTATATAAGTCCAGTTCAGAGGATCTAATGCCCTCATCTGGCCACATGTACACATGTGTACAGACAAAACATCTATACACATAAATTACAATTTTCCAATGTTGATACCAAACAAAGAAAATATTCACTGTGGTTCCAGTAGGCTTGCTTGCATTGCAAACCAGGGCAATTATCTATTCAACATCTATTTTCTACTTCCTCCTCAAAGAACTCTTTGTGCATTTGAGTTGGGAGTTTGTTAAGCTACACATAATATTGAAACACTTTCCTAAGGTTTCTTGTAGCTAGATGTTGCTATGTGAACTGGTTCTGAGCTACAGAATTTAAGTAAAACCTACAACTATTTATTTCAGATGGATAAAAATTTGTGGCCAAATAACAAATAGAAAATGGCCAAGAATTTATTTTTCATGGCTTAATAGCTTCCCAAACTTACCCTACAGGCCTTTCTCTTCTCCTAGATGTTTAGTTGCCATATTTCATGTTTTGGGTCCTTAGCCTCCAATATAAAAACCAGACCAGTAATTTTAGTATGGTGGCACACACTCAGGCAGCTGGATCTCTGTGAGTCTGAGGCCAGCCTGGTCTACAGAGTTCTGGGCCAGTAAAGGCTACATAGTGAGACCATGTTTCAAGAGAAGAAAAGAAGTAGGAAGAGCACAAAGGAAAGAAAGAAAGGAGGGAGTGAGAGGGAGGAAAATGGAGGGAGGGAGGGAGGGAGGTAAGAGCTTCCGTTGTGAGTAGTTGGCCTACCTGTTCCATCCCTGGCATGTTTGCTACGCCTTGCTCGACTATATCATTTAGGAACTGCAAGGCAAAATAAATCCTTTCTTCCTTAAATTGTTTTTGTCAGAGTATTTTATCAGAGTAAATGAAAAGTAACTAAGACACCAACATGTCTCCATTTAATTAATGGTCTGGTCCCTGAAGAAATCGAATTAGATGGTGTTTAGCTTAATACCCAGTGAAGGTGGCAAATAGCCCAAGCTTATTTTGAGAAAAATAATATACTCACAAAAATGTGGCCATGATTGACAAATTCTTTATTTTCTACTATAATGAGAGTGAATTAAAATAATTTTCAAGGATGAATGATATACATTCATAGGTTATTTATCCATGTCTATATGGAATTTCTCATCCTTTGTTATAAAGAAGTCTAAAAAGATATAAATGTCCTACACATTCTATAGAATATCAGATTGTCAAGTTTGAAGCCTTAAATCAATGACTTCATGCTAACTGGGCCACATGAGTAACAAAAAGTAAGCACGCCAGACATCTAGGTAAGAGGTGGAAGATAAATTCTAAAAGAGTCACTGTTTTCCAAATAAGCATAATTTTTCATGCCCACATGTCAAAACTGTGCTAGGACCACTTTACTGATGAAAAAACAGATTATACTTTCTCCTCTGCACAATGAAGGAGGAACTCTTTTTGGAGGTCCTTCCAGAATCAACAAGGAGAATATTTTGTGTTGGAATACTGTTCTAGTCCTCATGCAAGGTTTTGTGGGTTTGTTTCTGTTGCTGTGATAAATACCCTAACTGCAGTCAACATTAAAGAGGAATGTATTTGTTTGGCCTAAACTTCCTGGTTATATTCCATCAGTGCAGGGAAATCAGGGAGTAAGGAATTTGAAATAGCTGGCTATATCATATCCACAGTTAGTGACAAAAAGAAATGATGGTGCTGTCTTGCTCTCATCTCGATTTCTCTGGTCTTATAATGTTTGGGGGCAAACATATAATAATGCTCTCTGCACTCAGGGTGGGTCTGCCATCTCACCTCAATTAAAACAATGAAGAGAACACCTCACAGACATGCCCAAAGGCCTACCTACTCTATGTCATTACTCAAGGCTCCTCTCTCAGGTGACTATAGATAGGTTGCAGGGAGTTGGCATTGAAAACTATCACACAAACTACAAAAGTATAGCTACCAGGTTGAAGGAGAAACAGAAGTGAAAAGATCTCTGTCACAATTAAAGTGGATGCATTCCTGATGCTTGAGCCATTTAGCTACAGACCCCATGGATCTGGAACTGTTAGCAAAAGAAGAAATTGGGGAATTGTGGGTGTATATATAAACTTTGAGAATCATTGATCTAGGATTGGCTGCCAAGAAGGGGAAAAATGGGGTTGTTAAAATTGGAAGGAAATAAGGCTACTCTATATCAGAACAATTAAACTCTAGGGAGGATTCAGTTGAGAGATGATACGAGCACTGGAGAGTGAGACTTGAAAATCAAATCAGGTAATCCTTTATCATGATTGCCAGTTTCAGCAGTTCCAATAACTCTTACTGACTCCAGCCTCATTTTCTGACTAGCTTCTCTTGTAAGTTTTTCAAAAAGCATAGTAACTACCACTGTAAAGACACACACCAGACTTTACCCTGCTTCCCTATAAGCTTCAAAGAGCTCTAAGATGGCATCTACAGTCTGCTTTCATCACCTATGACTCAGTGCAAACACTTGCTTATGTTGCTTTATGCTTATATAGGTGACTGTCTCTTTGGAGGTTAGGTTAATCAGCCCAGGCTGTCAAAACAAAAATAATACCATAAGCTGGACGGCTTGACAATAGATACCTATTTTCTAACAGTTGTGGAGAATGGAAGTCCAAGGTCACAGTATCAGCATGATTGGGCTTCTTAGCTTGTTAGATGGTTATTTTTGCCTTGTGTATAAACTCCAGGTAAAGAAATGCTGATTAAAGTGTTACCAGTTCTTCTGGATGACAGCTCTATCTTTATGAGTTAAGTTCATTTAATCGTTTACTCAATAGGCTCTTTGTGTTAATTTAAGTATACAGGGATTTGGGCTACAACACAATTCAGCTCACAGATGTTATTCCTCTACTTGTCAAATTGGCACTTTTCTATTCTCCCTCCAAAATTCAGATTTCCTATCTCTTCTCTTTTGGTACTGTTCCTTGGCACCATGCCCTTAATAGTAGGAAAGAATTAGACTTCAGCACTCTGGGAAATGTTGCTAATGAGAACAATTATTCCCTAAGGGGTTGATGTATAAACAAATTTATGGCATGGTAAAATTCATTATCCAGAACTTACCTGAATATTGAACAACTAATTATTAAAAATAGTATGGCATCTTTAATTTCAAAATGTAACCTAACACAGCTTAGAAATTGGCATTGAGCTTTATTCCAGTGTAAATTTCAGTGTTTCCTGAGAAATGAACCCAATATAAACTATGGATTTGGGGTGATAGACGTCAGCATAGGCTTATTGATTATAATAAATATACCATTGTGGTGAGGGATGTAGACAGTGGTGGAGTTGTGGGCATATATCCTGTGAGGACAAGTTGTGTGAGAACTTCATACTTCTCACTCAGTTTTGCTTGGACATACATTTTTTTTAAAGTAGTTTGTTAAAGTTTTGAAAAAACTAGTTCAAGCCAGTGTGCTGATACAAACAAAATTGTTAACATGTTATAGATACTTTGTACCTTTAAAAGAGCATAGTGTAGGAAGTAATTCAACTGCTGATATTCTACTAAACTACTTTATTTACAAAGATTTAGGTGGCTTGGGAACACAAACAGGGCAGGGGACTCCTTAAATGCTTATTGCAATATACTAGATGAGAAATATGAAGATCCTCTTAGGGCAGAAGGACAATGACAAAACCTGGAATTCAATCCCATGCAGGGGTTTTAGAGCCCAGCAAGGTTTGATTCCTCAGTACACTTGCCATTACTGAGTCCCAGAAGTCGACCCTAGGAAAGATTTCAGGGACTGTGCTCTGTGTATTAAAATGGGTATTTGTGTGTGGCATGACTTGGCATAATCTGCTCTGAACTATTTTCACACAGAAATGTGTAGGGCACTAAGATCTTGTCCACTTCCACAAGCTATGCTTATTTTGTTACTATGGTGACAACACCTCTGCAGCTGCTGCTATTTCAGAGTAATGGATTGAGTCGCCACATTTGCAATTGCAAAGTGTCAGAAATCTGTCCTATACTTGTTTCCTAAAGGTGATTACTGCTCCTTTAGCATTCGTTGTAGCTATAAAGAATCCTGAAACAACATTTCCTTAACAAAACAGAAGCAACATACTTAAGTTTCTGAGAAGCAAGTAGTTTGAAGTGATTTAAGGTCTGTCTGTCAATTGACTTATTATCCTCAAACTGTAGCCCATCTGTAAGTAGTTTTAACTTCATTTTGGTACCAATTTCTTGCTGGGTTGAGTCCTGCTTAGAATTTTTTTATACTGACTTTGCTGCTCTCATGGGTTACTTTTGAACCAAGCTGATAAAAGGTTCAACAATGAGGCTATCGGCCACTTTTTACACTGTGTAATGTTCATTAAACAACAAAAAATATAAATAAAAAAGAAGTGCTGTGTTAGATCAAGCATTTCCTTGACTTTATGATACATGGTCTAGGACAAAAGATAAAAATTCCTATGAATAGAATCATACATATTGGCAAGAAAACTGCACACAGACTATTATAGTGAGGCATAAACA
This sequence comes from Rattus rattus, assembly GCF_011064425.1. Lineage (NCBI taxonomy): Eukaryota > Metazoa > Chordata > Mammalia > Rodentia > Muridae > Rattus > Rattus rattus. Next base: position 114,663,385 of record NC_046156.1, read on the forward strand.
GCACTAGAAGTCAATACATAGTGAGACTGCCCCCTTTGTCCACCATTAGCTCTTTGTATCACCATGGACACCATGGTTTACTCCCCTGAGTCTATTACTCTATTGCTAAACACGAGTATGCAAAGATAGTGTTTACCTCACCAGGAGATGATGTAATGCACTGAAGAGACTATTTGTAGTTGAAGAGCATTTTTACAATCCTTACCCCATACAGTCATAGGTGCCTGGATTTCTAATAGGTTCTGGGAGAACAGAGGGGATTTCCATGGCAAAACTGTGACTCATCTTTAAGAGGCACATAAAATATCAAACAGTTAAAGCACAGTGTAGTGAATGCTATGGATGTCTCAAGTATAGGATACCATGAAATCTTTACAAATTCTCAATGAGACAGGCAGACAAGCAGTGATCCCCTCAATGTCATAATAAGTAAAATAAAGTTCAACTCATAAAGTGACTTTCAAAGGTTTCACAGCTAGTTGATGATAGTCTTAGAACTTAAAACAAAATTTCCCTGGTGCCTTGGTTTAATATTCTTTCCAATTCAGAACCCGATCTCAGGGCCTCTCCAAGGCAATCAAAATGAATAATATATGGTAGCAATATGTTGCCAATGTCAAACACAGTCTTAAACAGTCAATAATTCTAGTACTGGATTTACAAAAGAGCTGGTAAAATTGGAAGCCCTGGGAGAAAGCTGTGCATATATTGGAATAAACTACAGAATCCCATAATAAAATATCACACTGGATAGAGATTTGGTGGTCTCCAGTAACCATGACTGGCTTATAAAGAATTAAGAATGCTCAGTGATGTTTAAGGATAGACTTACAACCAATATGGGTCCTGCTCCAAGGAACTTAGATAAAAGGCTGAGGTTAGTGACTCAGACAAAGTCAAATACTTTTGACATGACATATTTTACATGCACGTATATGTAGGGAAACAATAAACAAAAGGAAGTGGTAGGGGAAAAGACAAAGTGCTTAAGGCATGGATACACCATGATTTCTCCCACAATTAGAAAGTCTTGCTTGCAGAAGTGGGTGATGCTTTAACGTGGTGGGAAAAACAGAGCACTTGGCAAGGGGAGGAAAGTTCTTATGTTCAGGTGGAAAGAATGACCCTGAAGTGACCGGTGGTTTTGCATGAAAAATCACAAGTAATTGTGTTTGGAGTGTAGTGTCAGGCAGACAAGATAGCATTCTAACTTATCCTTAGACCAAGCAGGGAGACCCAGTTATAGTCACACCTAACAGGAAAATATACTGCAATTCTTCATTTTATAAAACAGCCAATGTCCATCCATATTTTTCTCATTTTAACCATCATCAACAATGCTGTCATCAATATCCACATTATCAATCCATTATTTTAGGGTTTATATAATTTACATAGCACATCACAGTGAATGTTCTCAGATAACACAGACATTGGGTCAGATGGGTATAAACCTCTTGTATGCTGCAGATAAAATATTTAAGTCCCATAGAGGTCAAGCAATTTCAAAGACACTTAGCAAGTCAGTGTGGGATTCTAGCTCTTATGATGCCCAATCTAATGAACAATTCTGAGATTGCAGCAGGTCCTAAATACATGGCATTTTGATTGACATCTTCTTGGAGAAAGTTTCAGAACTTGATTTTATTTCATTAGCACCACATTTGCAGTCATCTCTTAGGGCTGGCTGCTTCTGAAAAGATTTCCACAGATGGCTAACCCCATCTATTTCATTTTCAATTCGTATCCCAATCAGAATGACACTGCCTGTCCTTGTCCCCTGGTTTTTGAGACTTATCCTGTAAGGAAGCTGGTAGCCTTCTAGTCCTAAATAACTTGCCAACAAATATTAAGTAGTGAAATTATTTTAATGATGAGGGAGATCCAGAGAGTGACCCCATTTTACCTTTCAGTCACATGCTGCTTTCTTTAACAATGGAGCCCTCCTGGTGCTTTGAAAGGCACACTTTAAGCTCCCTAATCTTTTCCCTGCCCCACTGACCACAATGAATTTTTTTCAGCTTTTTCTTTTATGGTTTCTCTTCAAATATTCACAAAACAAATATCTTGTCCACTTACCAACTGTCTTCTCAGCTGCACAGTTCAAATCGATGTCCTGGTGGCGTTAGGAGACTGGGTTCCTAGAAATGGTCAATTAGTCCTCATTATAGAACGTCTATCTTGTGCTGTATGAGGTCAGGCTATATAACTTTTTATAGATCGTCTTTGATATGTTCTGGTTATGTGTTGTCAGCTTATAGGCTATTCTGCCAGAGTCTGACCTAAAGGCTTTTGCTCAGATTTATTTGTATCAGCCAGAGCAGGCTGGATGCAGACAAAGCTGAGCAGCTCCCAGAGCTCTGTGCTTTTAGATTGCAGCTACTCAGAAGTCAAGGAACAGCCAGAACTAATCACTGCATTTCAGTCAGAACTTTCAGGTGGTGATCAATTCCCATGTGTGAATCCTTCTCCTTATTGGGATTCTGCCTGATGAGAAGTAAGGTTTTCCTCACCTTTTATTAGCAATAAGAGAAACAACAACTTGTTTCACTGCATCAGAAAACAATGTGGCTATCCAGGAATAAAAAGCAAGAGACTCCATCCCACTTTACTAGAGTGTGCTATGGGGACATGGCATGATGAATTGTCAAGAAAGCCATAGGATGGCTTCAAGGGAGGGAAGTAAATACAAGAAAGTTGATTTAGTTGGCCTTTTACAGATGGTCACACATTTAAACTTTTTGATTCATTTGGAGCTAAGTTATACACATGCTTGGCCATACACACACACACACACACACACACACACACACACACAAAGGAGAAAAAAAGTTGCAAGTGTAGAACATGAGGGTTGTGTGAAAGGAGACAGTGAATTCAGATGGTGTAGGGCAATATCAGGTATTGACTGCAAACTAGACATGGACTTGCAACTGCAAGGAGAGAAAACTGAGTAAGGAATGTGTGTGACACCTTTGGAACAGGTGTCATTCTTGAGCAGCTGCTGTAGACAAGGTACCACATTAGGGGCAGAAGGTTTATCAAGGTTTTATCAAAACCATCTGTTAGACCGGCACATTGATCACCATTTCATTGATGCAAAAACTGAAGCTGGGTTGAGCTTAAGCAATTTACTCCTGGTCATGTCACAAGTGTGACGCAGAAAGAGTAGAGTCCAGTGTAAGTCTGATGAGCTGCACGGCCTTCTCTATTACGTGTTCAGACAAGGTGCACACTGTAACAACAATAATGGACTCTTTCTTTTCCTTCTGAACATCCTAAAACGAAGCCATTCTGAGTACACATTTTTTCTAATTGTTTAATAGTTGAACATAGACACATCCGCAAAACGGCTCTGAGCTGCATATGCTTTGCCTTCAGAACCTTTAATCTTTCGATTCAGAAACTGGAATTGATGGTCCGTACCAAAAACAATGGGTGAGAATTAGAGATATTCTAAAATGTTGGCTTTTTCCTATCGCAGTGGTGCCAAACAGAATGAAAATACACATCAGAAACACTGAGATAAGAGAAAGCCCTCCTTAAAGCATTAAATGGCTTATCCAAACATTCTCACTGGCTGAACTAGCACAACTCTGGTTTCAGCTACTATCTTGATCCTCACCAGGATCCAAAATACATAGGTTATCATTGTAAACTTCCATCCCAAAGGAGCCCCTAAGGACGTTGTGTTCCAGGAAGGTGCACCTGATGCTTTCTGGGGTTCTTAAAATATTTTTTCAACCTGCAAGGCCATGCTTCTGAGGACACACCAGTAGAGATGCTTTGTCTTCATGTATCCAGTCAACAACACCATTCCTTTGTCTTAGCAGGTATGCTCGTAAGTTGGACTATAACTGCTTTAGCTGATACCCCCAGTGAAAATGGTTTTAAAAAAGTCAACTTTGGCCTCCCACAGGCTTGGCTGGACTTACTGGGCTCTCCTTTTGCCACTGACATCAATTGTCCATCTCCATCTTTCTGTTCATCTAATTACTTCAACAGACAATAATCTAGTACCTAGTGTGTGTTTGCATTTGGCACTACAATCAAGACTGTAGACACATATATGATACACCATTCCTTTAATCAAGACCCCTTTTCTCATTTTTATATAAGTGTGCATGTGTGTTTGCATGCGTGTGAGTGTATGTATGCATATATGCTTATAGGTGTCCACACACACCTGTGCACATTCTTGTGAATTTCCATTGATGATATTAGAAACCACACTTGATTAGATTCTCAGCTTTACTGATTGAAGCAGGGTATCTCAGTCACACCCAAAACTCACTGGTATGGTTAATCTTACTAGGCCACCCTGTTCTGGGGATCCCCTGTCTCTGCTCCCCAAGACTGGAATTACAGGAAGGACACCACATCCAACCACCATTCATATGGGTCCTAGGGAAACACAAACTCTGGCCCTCATGCTTCTTGCACAACACACACATTAACTATTAAGCTATCTCCCCAGCCAAAGGACTGACAGTTCAATAAAACAAGATGGGTCCATGCTCAGGAAACTAATAAAATGTCACACATGATGTCCAAAAGAAGTCAAATGCAAATATCTGCCTATGTTTAACACTTGAAAGTGAAGATGAGAAAACATTGAAGCAGTATTGAAATATAATTCAAAGTATAAAATAAATGCCTGTGAGCCCATAGTGATGTAAGCAACTGCTTAAATAAATGGAGAGAAAAGACAAAGTATGATAATTATAAACATGGAATCCATAAGAGGGAATAAATTCACTAAAGTGATAAATGCTGCACATAAGTTTTTAAGGAGGGTTTGGATGTAGCCTAAGTACTCACTCAAACATTTATTAGTTTATTAGTTCAACAAACATCTGGGAATTCATGGTTATTTTTCATCTAGGCAGTAGAAGGTTATTCTTCTCTTCAGTGTGTGTTGGATATAATAACTCCTGACAAATAAGATATTGAAAAGAAAAAGAACAATATTTTTTACTGTAAAAATATAGCCTGTTAAGAAACACCTGACCAGTATTTCCCAAATATGTCAAATTTAAAGATCAAGGGAAAACCAAAACCTTCTGCAAATTGGAGGAGACTTTACAGCTAAATGGGATGATGGATTGTCCTGGTTTAGGGTCAAGAACAAAGGAAAATATCTATGGAAAAACTGACAAAATACAAGCTAAGTATAAAGCTCATGTTATAAGATTCAATGTTTTGCTAACGCCATTATCTTCAGGAGCATACCATGATTTTAAAATAATATGTGCTGGAGAATAGTGCCACGTTGCAACATGATACCTGCTACTTCTTTTGCAAGTCTTCTGTGTATGAAAAAAGTATTGCATAATAAAAAGTATTGCATGTTTAAAGATGCCTAGGACACAGCTACAGAGATAGCTGAGTCTGGAAGTGCTTTCTGTAATCTGCAGAACACAAGGAAAAGCCAGGCATGGTGCTGCATGCCAGCGATTACAGTGTTGGAGAGATGAAGACAGGGAGATCCCTTAGCCAGACTGACCATCCAGCTTTGCCTCCTCTACAACTCTAGAGCTGTGTGAGGGATACTCTCATAAACAATGTGGAGAATTTTCTGAAAAACACCAGAGGCTGAATTCTGGTCCCTACATACACACCCATGTAGGTGGGTACACACCTACTTACACATGAACATACATCTACATTGACAAACACACAAAACCAAATGGATCAAAAACTCAGGTGACAGCAAAAACTGGTGAGGATGTGGAGAAAGAGGAACACTCCTCCATTGTTGGTGGAATTGCAGACTGGTACAACCATTCTGGCAATTAGTCTGGAAAAATTGGACATTGAAATACTTGAGGACCCAGCTATACCTCTCTTGGGCATATGCCCAAAAGATGCCCCAACATATAAAAAAGACACGTGCTCCACTATGTTCATAGCAGCCTTATTTATAATAACCAGAAGCTGGAAAGAACCCAGATGCCCTTCAACAGAGGAATGGATACAGAAAATGTGGTACATCTACACAATGGAATATTACTCAGCTATCAAAAACAATGACTTATGAAATTCATAGGCAAATGGATGGAACTGAAAATATCATCCTGAGTGAGGTAACCCAATCACACAGAAAAACACACATGGTATGCACTCATTGATAAGTGGCTATTAGCCCAAATGCTTGAATTACCCTAGATGCACAGAACACATGAAACTCAAGAAGATCAGATGCAATGTTTCACTCCTTCTTTAAACGGGGAACAAGAATACCCTTGGCAGGGAATAGGGAGGCAAAGTTTAGAACAGAGGCAGAAGGAACACCCATTCTGAGCCTGCCCCACATGTGGCCCATACATACACAGCCACACAATCAGACAAGATGGATGAAGCAAAGAAGTTCAGGCCTACAGGAACCGGATGTAGATCTCTCCTGAGAGACACAGCCAGAATACAGCAAATACATAGGTGAATGCCAGCAGCAAACCACTGAACTGAGAACGGGACCCCCGTTGAAGGAATCAGAGAGAGGACTGAAAGAGCTTGAAGGGGCTTGAGACCCCATATGAACAACAATGCCAACCAACCAGAGCTTCTGGGGTCTAAGCCACTACCCAAAGACTACATGGACTGACCCTGGGCTCCAACCTCATTGGTAGCAATGAATAGCCTAATAAGAGCACCAGTGGAAGGGGAAGCCCTTGGTCCTGCCATGACCGAACCCCCAGTGATTGTTGGAGGAAGGGTGGTAATGGGGGGAGGATGGGGAGGGGTTAGGGGGATGTTGGCCTGGAAACCAGGAATGGGAATATCAATCGAAATGTAAATAAGAAATACTCAAGTTAATAAAGATTAAAAAAGAAAAAAGAAATGGATCAATGAGTACTTTTTAATAATTAATTTAAAATTGTCCAGGATGTAGTCCAATGGGAGAGTACTGGCATGTACAAAGGCCTAACTTCAGCCTCCCACTGACACAGATGAATAAAGTATTTTAAATTGTTATAGACGTGTAAGAAATCAAAATAGTCTTTGACTGTTCCTAGAGAGCTTTTGAAAAGAGGCAGACATCCATGCAGTCTGAAACCAAAGATTGACCAGATAGTTGGAGAGGGAAGCCACCCTAGAGAAGAAACTTCATATACAGTGAACCACCTGAGAAAACTGTAGGGGTACAGAATAGCTAGACAGTGCAGAGGCAACAAACTATGGGCATGATTTGACATTTCTGTCTGATGGATGTCTTGTCCTGGACTTTCCATACTGATTGTAGCTTTTCTTCCAAAGTTAGATTCATCCACAAGGGGGTTATTTAACATATCTCATCTAGTTCCTATTTCTCTATGGGGTGTTTTCCTTTCTACCTGTGTCTGTTCGTGTATAGTGAGCTATCATTCTGCCAAGCAAATATTGTACATGTGTGGCGAATTAAAATGGAATGAGATAATGAGGAAGCTTTAGTTACAATTTGAAAAGTCTTTTGGGTATCGTAGCCGAGTTATTAAGCTTAACTCCTAAAGCCTTCAAATGATAAAAAGCACCTCAATTATAACGGCATGTTGGTTGGACTGACATTTCTGGGGCAACTGTGGGATTAGAGATATAGTGGATACAGAGACCATAAAAAGAATAAAGTCTGAAGGAAATACCACGTCCTAGGATCTCTTGTCACTTTGGCTTCCACCGCTCAGTCTTCAACCCTTGCTTAGATCTTTCTCTGCCATGGATACATAATGAGCAGTTGCCAAGGAATATAAACATCAGGTAACGAAAGGAATCATATTCTCCAGGCGTTAAGGGCAGAATATTTACCTCCAATGAGCCAAACAGGAAATATAATAGTCTCCTGGGATGGAGAGCTGAGATGGTGCCTTTTCCATACCACCCTAAAATGACTTCTGAGCCAGAACCCCATCCAACCCTCTGAAGATTTCCATCCTCTCTATAAAAGAGTTAGAAATGAGCATGATGGTCACAGTGAGAGGAGAGACATAATAACCTTAAGCCTTGAGGAAAAAGGACATAGACAAGGCACCGCAGGCTTGGGCCTACCATGTGTGCTAATAATTTTTACCTCGTGGGGCCAAACCAGGGCTCCTTTATTCTGATAAGTGGAAGAGAAAGTTTTCACTTAGGAGCATAAATTGAGGCATAGTATTTCAACAGGAGAAGCAATGGCCAGAAAAGTGTATGTACAGTAGCACTAGAAAGACCCAATAGCATTGATTATGAGTAGGGGATTTGGGCAGGACTAGGCTACATCTGCCTTTGAGGAAAGGTGGTGATGTCCTTCTTTTACTCCTCAATCCCATTCATATCATCCCACAGTGCATTAGAATTGAAGATGCCCTAATACTTTTCTAACTATGGATACAATATAAAACTACACAAAACCAGGTGAATAGTAGTGGCTATATTTTCCCGCAGTCTCACATGCCAAAAAAACAAAAAAACCCAAAAAAGTCATAATTTCCTTTAAATCTTCCTCTTCCTCCATTTTTCCCAATCTCAACGAATGAAATCTATATCTACTTTTCCAGTAGTGTTTGGGGTAGCTCGTTATGCAGAGGCACAGATGCCGAAGTGTATACCAGAGAGGAAAGGCACTTTCAATTCAGATAGCTTCATTAACCCAAAAGGACTCACAGTATTCTTTTTGGTTGAATCCACTTTTTTTTTTACTTGCAACCTCTTATGTTCAATTTAATGTTTCCATAGTGATTAGTGAAGAGTAAGGTAGATTTTCAGTTGCAGTGTCTCTACCCTAAGTTGGTAGTGTGAGTCTACTCGCCAAGCTCCTCACAGAGGCCAAGAGATGGAAAGCAGTGATCTTGGTCTGGAAGGCTGGGAACCCAGAATCCCACCTTCTCTCTATGTCTGTAAACAAGGTAAGGCCCTTATCCTTTCTAATTTCAGCTCTCTTAACTTATTTTATTTTCCTTTCTGAATAGGTTTGTGGGAAAATGAGAAGAAATAAGAAATTAAAGGACATGAGTATGAAGGCCCTAGAAATTTCTCTTTGCTGTCTTTCATAGGTCATCCCAACCCATGGCAGTGGTATACCACATACAGTGTAGGAAATGCTCCAAGTAGAAATTGTTGCTAACTGTAGTGGGTTTTCTTTAAATAAATTATCTTAATTTTTATACACTTCAGAATTATGCACATGAAAATTCAATGAGACGAAAAATTAGTGGCACACTTAGATATTTTGTAGTTGTATTTTTTTCTTTTTTATTAAAAATACATCCTGGCCACAGTTTTCCATCTTCTCCCCTGCCTCATGTCCTTTCTCCCTATGATCTACTCCCCCTCCATTTCCTTTCAGAATGGAGCAGACCTCCAACAGACAACAACCAAATACAACAAAACAAGAGAGAGTAAAACAAGGTAAAAGACATCATATCGAGGTTGGACAAGGCAAATCAATAGGAGGAAGAGAGTTCCAAGAGCAGGCAAAAGAGTCAGAGACACACCCACTCCCACTGTTAAGAGTCCCACCTTAACACTGAGCTAATATCTATAACACATACATAGAGGACCCGGTGTAGACCTACAATTTTCAACACAAAGTATTATTAAATCTTTTCTATATCTTTCTTAAATATTTCTCAACTCATATTTAGTCACTCTCTTCAGGACCAGGGCTTACAAGCTCCATGAAGTCTTTATATGACTTATGACCCAGTGTTTCTTCCAGGAGGGTAACAAATCTTATTCTTACACAAAGCAACTGGATCAAGGAGAGGACTTTAATTTCCATTTGACCTTTCGGCTATGCAATGCTTAAACCACTTGCATCCATGATCATTTCTGATTTACGCCTTTGGAAGCACAAGAAGCTCACGGCCACATATTTTCAGCACATTAACTCAGCTTCGCTTGTATTATCCTCCACCCAATCCTCCATTCTTCTGCTAGAATACAAATATGACAATGGTGCTGTCCTATCTAAAACCCTATCCCAGATTCCATAGGCGAACACAAGAGTGCCCTAATGAGCTCAACCCTATCTTTTTGCTTTAGATAAATCTCCAGATTACTGTGCTTCACACTAAATGCAGTAGATTAAGGATTGTGCTTCACAGACTTCCTGTTGCAGCTTTTTCCCCTGCTGAATCCTCTATGTGACTTTAACCTCTTCTCTCCTTTATTCACCCTAAGTTTCATTTAGTCATCTTTTGTCTTTTGATCTCATTCCTGATGTACAGTACATCATGTGATAATTCAATATGATATATTATAAATATGATATATTTAATAAATAAAAATAAAAATAATAAATGTATTTATACCCCACTAAATTGGATGAAGATAGAGGCTGCTCTTATTTAATATTACATTTGCAGTACTAGCAGTGTGTCTGACATGGATGATGGTATCAAGACACCATTAATAAATAAATGAATGAATAGAATGAATAGATGAAAAATCAGAATAGTAGTGCTAAAACAAAGTTAATAAAACTATCTTGCCAAATTCTCTTATTAAAATGTAAAGAAAATTTGGGCCCAGACAGAGTAAATAGTCAGTGAAAGTAACACACTTAATTAAAAATTAATTCAGGTTTAAGGACATAATTTATTTCCCCCTTTAGAGTTTCTGTTTTCTTAGTCTTGGACTTATTATCTCTTAAATATCCAATCATACATACAGGTATTTCTCTTGAGAGAATTTCCCTTTCTAAATTTCTATTCAAATGCCTTTCTTCTCTTCTTTCTGGCAAGTGCCATCTGTCAACTGGTATTTTATGTGAATGGAATAACAGAAGGTTTGTGCTCTTTGGAAAGTGTTAGAAGTTAATACTTCCCGCTGTGATCCATATTTACTTGCTTAAAAAGAATCTTTCAGCATGAATAAGGTGGGGGGCATATCAAAGTTGGAGCTTAACTAATTCACTTACAAACTATGGGCTAGTTCAGGGTTCAGACATGTGACAAGATTTTCCAAAATATCTCCAGTCCCCCAAAAATGTCATAATAAGTGGCTGAATGAATTTTTAATTTTGAATCTATTCAAGAATTGAAAGGGGAAAAACAGATGAAGCAAACCCCATAAAATTAGATCTCTGTAGGCACACAAAACATTAACACATGAAAAATAACAACTGGATCAAAGATTTAATGACAATAAATGTATCAAAGATTTATATAGAGAGGGATAAAGAAACTGTGATATATATCATGTGTATGTAATGTAATTTTAGTAAGCTATGAAAATAAAACTCTACTATATGCAAGAAAATGTACAGAACTATGGATTATCATGTTAAGTGAATTAAGTCAGATTCACAAGGACAAATTGTACATGTTATCTCTTATTCATGGCTCCCATGTTTTACATGAATACATAAAATCATGCATATACACGACATGTAAGTAAAAGTGAAATGGTCTAAGTGCAAAGGAACACAGAGAAAGGAAAGGGTAACCATTAAAAGAACATTGTCAAAATTCATTGCTTATTTGTATGAAAATGGCTTTATGAAAGCCATTTGATGTACAACAAATATATGCCAATAAAAAGAAAAGCAATAGAACTCATATTAATGAGAAAATATTAACGTACTCAACAGATATGTAATAACAAAGACTGAAAATTTTTAAGAGAAAATACTGAAGCAGGCTCAGTAGGTAAAACTGCTTGTCTGAAAGCACAGGAAGCTGAGTCTGAATTGCCAACTCCACATGCCTGGAGGTGAAGTGGGGGACAGAAACATGCAGATTCTGAAAGCTTGCTGGCCACATAGCTAAGCCAAAAATGGTAAGTTTCTGGTTCAGAAAGAGACCCTGTCTTGAGGTAAGGAAATGTAGAGAAATGGAGGAATACACCCAATTTTCTAATCTCACCTCAACATAAAGGTGCACGTTCATATGCATGTACCATGCATAAAGACAGCAAACGACACACACACACACACCACACACACACACACACCACACACACACACACACACACACACACACACACACACAACACACACACAAACACACCCACACACACCCACACACACACACACACACACACACACACACACACACACCAACCAGAGTCAGAGATGGATATTTCAGCACAACAGAGCATACACAACACACACACACACATACACACACAACACACACACTGCATCCTCACACACACACACACACACACACACACACACACACAAACACACACACACACACACACACACACACACAAACACACAACACACACACACACACACACACACACACACCACAACACACACCACACACACACACCACAACACACACACACACACACACACACACACACACAACACACACAACACACACAGAGAGAGAAACACACAGGTACACACACACACATAGACACACATGCACACAGATACACACACACACACACACACACACACACCACGCACACACACACACACACACGCACAGAGAGAGAGAGAGAGAGAGAGAGAGAGAGCAATTACTAAGCAAGCATATGTAAAAAGAAATTAAGCAAGAACATAAATGAAATGATTTTTATAGCTATTATAGCCAAAATCTTATTAAGGACAATGACTACAAAAGTATAGTCTATTGACACATGTCCCTTATTACTCATGGCAGGGTAAACATGTAGATCTAGGTGTACGGTAGCCTTTGGCATGGTAATCCGACCTTTAAGAATTCATTGTCAGGAAATAATACAAAACAATAGGAAAGTAGAATACAGCCATTGCAAGGACCATTTAAATATTGTGCAGAGTAGAAAATTAAACCACCTAAATATTTAATAAAGGCAAATTAGCTTAGTAAAGTGGCAATGATTTAATGATGGGGTATTATACAGTCATTATAATTTGAATTCGGAAGACAATGTAAATGAGATAGAAAATATTTATGACACAGAGTGAAAATACATAGGCTAAGAATGGCAAAATGCTATAATCCTGGCCCTGAGAAATAAATTTTTCAGTAGAGTGCATTCCATTTCCCTGTCCTCATTTCCCAGGAGAGAGCTATTGCTTCATTCCCAGGAGGAAGTGGTATCAGAAAGACATTTAAAGGTCCTGTCTTTACTTCTCTCTTCCTTTCTTAGGGAACAAACATGACTTGCCTGATTTAAGATACAGCAGGACATCACTAGGTATCCACTGTATATCTCTTTCTTGCTTTCTCCATTTTTAAGGACACGTCTCTCTAACTCTTGCCTGGTTTTGACAGGCAGGTTGGGGCCAGGTTTCTAAAGGCAAAACTAGGAGGCTCTCTTTTCTGTCCTTGTAACTTCTGCTCAAGGCATTCCATGTGCTTAACTGAGTAACCGCCTACTCTATAGACCCAACTTTCTCCAAATGCAGCTCTCCTGCTGTACACATAAGGGAAAGTAATATGAAAACCTTGGTTTGGAAACCAGACAAAATTATGTCTTTTGATTTTGCTTTATGGATTATAAACAAATATTCAATTTAACCTGACTCCTGTGTCCATTTCTCAACTACTTTCAGAAAATGAATGCAAAGTAGGATTAATGACCTTGCAAAATGCAGGTGTATGTAGGCTTACAATACAGTCCAACAAAAGGAAGCACATTGGTTTACTGGGGGGAAAACCCACATGTGGCTACAAATCATTTATTTTTCTTTTATTTGGTGCTGTATTTATCTTGTTTATATATGAACGGTTCCAGATGTCAGGTGGGCAATAACTACCCCTCCTGAATACAGTCTATGACACACGATATGGTGGCTCTACACCTAATAACCATTTCACTAGGATATCAACAAGCTTCACGGAGTCACAGATAATCTTAATCTTTAAGGATCACCCATTGGTCTAAATGGGGGAGCCTGATTTAAAGCAAAGCAGTAAGCCTTTTTCACTAGTATTTGAACAAAACTCTTGGAGAACAAAATTGACAGATTCTTGGAGATTGCCAGCAATGAAGAGACTATGTTCAATAAGGAGAATAATTCCTTGCTTTAGTCATTGTCAGCTACCAATATACTCCTTCTTTTCACTTGGCAATGTGAACCAATAGATTTTAGTTTTAGGTTGAAGTCATCTGAGTTGAATATAATTTATAGTCTGGTTACTTAAACCACACATGTATCTGTAGAAACCTTATCCCATCAAGCAAATGAGTTAGGGTCGAGATGTAATACCCAGTGGTTAGTACATCACTGTTGTCAGTTTAATGGCCATCATTAGAGCGTTACAGGTTTACAACTTCCTGTAACTTTCAGCCCCAAGTGACCTGATCCTTCCTTTATCCTTTCTTTTCAGCGTGATTAGACATGTGCATGTTTAAGGCTAAGTTACAAACGTATAAAACACCTGGTTCACAAAAAATAAAGTAAATATTTTAAAAAAGAAATTGTTACAAAGGTATAGTTTAATCCATGTATGTTTCTATAACAATAACATATCCTGCACATCTTAAATAACATAAATTTATTTCTTCTCCCTCTTTTGTCTGGTAAGGTTTTACTTTCCAGCTTAAGGATTATGGTCTGATTTTGTATCTTCAGATGCTGAGAGGCAAACAGAGATCTTTGGGGTCTGAGGGCTCCATCCTCATGAGTTAATCCTCTTCCTAAGATATCACCTTGAAATACTCTTATATTGGGAATTAAGGACTCAACTGATAGTAAAGTGTTCTTTGACTATAATGAGGCTTCTGCGATTCTCATTTGAAGTTTGAACCAAATTATGCCCTTCAATTTAAACCTCTGTAAAAGGGTAAATCTTCTGAAGACATACCACACAAAGAAGCCACATTTTAAATAATTTTGGTGTCAAGTATTTTTAAGAAGATTAAATCAAAATTGTTCAAAATCACTCACTACTGCATTTCATCCATTGTGATAGAATCACAGCAGGTGTGAATGAGTAGGGGATTCATGAATTTTGCATTAGTTAATCTTTTCCCCAAGCCTAGTTGTTTGCTTTATTTTTTCTTCTGTTGGAGCTCTCAGAGCATAGTGATATTAGATAAGTTGTGCATCTCGATGATACACAAAAGAATCATTTACATGTGTATAATTATACAATATCACAGGGCTTCTTATTTTTCTCCCCGTCACCTCTTATCATAGCCAAAGTTTGAAGAAATTAGCACAATCAGCTCTGCAAATAAATATGCAAAAAGCAGAGCTTATATGTCTATTCATTATATTTTCCATGAAAAAGTTCTTTCAGAGTTAATATTTTGCGACCAAATGGTATGGTGTGTGTGTGTGTGTGTGTGTGTGTGTGTGTGTGTGTGTGCGTGTGTGTACATGTATGAACATATGTAAGGCTGCAATATGCATTGTAATGCTTGCATATTTTTTAACTTAGCAGCTCCATTTTCAGCCTTAAGAAACTAGGGATGGTGATTACAGGAGTTCTTCCAGCAGACAGATCATCTTTCTTTCTTGGCCACTTTGAGGATTCTTTACTTTTATCAAGATTGTCAGGTAAACCTCAGATGGCATTCGGTATTTGCTTTTCTTTAAGTCAAAAATCTGTTTCATTTTTGCTGAGTATCATACGTGAATACGGAAAAGAGTGGTGATTTCCAGAAGCTCTACAGCTGGAAGTCAATATTAGCATAAATTCTTCCACCAACATTTGTTTTTTGAATAATAGGGCTTGAGTCACAAATGTATATATATATATATATATATATATATATATATATATATATATATTAATGACAATTGCATATCAATAATTCAATGCTTGTTTGAAAGTTATATTCCAGGGAAAGTTTGATTTCCCTCTGCTTCCATGACTACCCCATTAAACACAAGGCAGAAATCAATATGTTTTGCCCTCTAATCTACAGCACTTCTTAACTAGGAAGTTCACCTAGAGCTACTTCTCTAAAACTTTGACTCATCCTGTTTATATTCTTCCCAGGTCACAGCATTCTATTAAAGACTCAAGGCAAAGTATTATCCCTCTGGGTAGTATATGTGTCATGAAATGCAGGTTGAGATAAAATGCAATCTCTTTGATTCTGATTGTTAGTGGGGATAAAATGGTGTGGGCAATGCCAAAATGCTTGGAGCAAAATCCTTGTGTTTCATATGGGTGCAGTCTCTTTGGCCTTAAAATTGTTATGGGCTTAAAGCACAGTTAAATAGTACTCAACAAATGTGATTAATGGGCTTTATGCACTGTGAAAAACAGAGAAGCATAAAGTGAATTTACCAACTTTGGGGAATAGAAAAGCATTAGTTTTTATAACAGTATTAATTATTTGCATATAAACTTAATAATTTTTAAATTGCTTTCATTAAATTCCAGTAACCTCAGCATTGATATTCTGTTGTCTACTTAAAGAAATTTTCCAGCAAATTCTCCTCCTTTCTCCAGAAACTTCTGTTTCTACTTCAGTTATCCGTTATCAAGTTTCATATGGCTTTGACCTCCCCAACTCCAGCTTAGGACCCTTTTTCACAAACGTGATTTTCTGTTGCTTCTCCTTCTGTCTCCTCTACACTAATTATTCTCTCTTGTATCACTTAAATCTGTCTAACATTTGAGTCATGTAGTCATCAAGGTTCAATATTTTGTCGTCTCTTCATCTACAATTTCCCCTTTAAAAATTGATGTTTTCCATCTCTATGGCTTAAAAAATCATCTCTCCACAGAAAATTCCCAAATTCATCTTTTCATAGTTCACCATATTTTATATAAGTTCTAAGTACATATTTCTAACTGCTGCTTCAACATTTCTACTTAAATACCTAATGTGAACACCAAACTTTCCATGTCTAGAAGCACTCACGATCCTCCCAGTCTGGGATACACACACCTGTAACTGTAGTAGTCTTGAGGCAGAAACTCGGGAAATCACAAATTTGAAGCCAAAATAGTTGGCTACATTTGTGAGATCCAGGATACCTTGAAATATACTGGTAGGCCTTGTCTCAAAAATCCTAAACAACAATGACAAAATAATAATGGTGATCATGAGGAGGAGGAGGATGGTGATGATAAGCAAAAATGAACTTGGAGGTCTTCCAAACTATGCCCTCATAGTGCACCCTGTCTCAGCTAGTGTCACTTTAAGCCTTAAACTGCCCCTAGTATATTGAAAACCTCATGATCCCTGACTACACAATACACAGTGTAACCAATTCATCCAGGAACCACATAAGCTTTATCTCAACTTGCATATCAAATCTGAGTGAGCACTTCTTACCGTCATTCTGATAGCCATCACAGTCTCAGCCAACATCCTTTCATGTCAGGATCCATGGAAATGCTTCCTAACTATTTTCTGTTTCTACCACTCCTCACTATACTATCAAATTACCACACAACAGTTAGCTGCATCTTTAAAACTGTAAACCTTTTGCCACCTTGCTTAGACTACAAATACCTTTTTTTTTCTCCAAGCTTGATTTTGATTACTGTGATAAAGACTGTGATAAAAAGTGACCTGAACAAGGAAAAGGCTTCTTTGGCTAACACATCCCAGATCCAATCCATCATTGAGGTAAGTCAGGCCAGAAACTGAAGCAAAGTCGTGGAAGAATGCTGCTTACTGGTTTGCACTTCCAAGGATGTTTGGTCTACTTGCTTTCTTTTCCTTTCTTTTTTAAAACATTTTTCTTGGTTCTTTGGGAATTTCAAATCATGTACCCCAATCCCACTCATCTCTCCATCTCGTCATACCAATGCTCCACTGTTTCAACCTTAACCTCAACAGAGAAAAATCTTGTTGTAGAAGTTGTAGTGTGTCACAGTGTGTCCCACATTATGCCCTTTTGTCCACACTTCTTTGCTTGCAAATGTTCATTGCAATGACTCTTGATCTGGTACAAGGCCCCTGGCTTCTGATACTCCTCCAATACTGGAACCTCAATGGGACTCCTCTTGTATATCCTGTTGCTGTGCAGTGTTATGGAGATTCTGTAGTTTCAGATCTGTAGGACTAGGCCCTTCATGCATTCTAGCAGTTCGTAGACGGAGTGGGCCAATTCAAAGCCCTAGGCCTGAGAGCTATGTGAGCTGGCCAGTCTGCCTGCTCTCCCACTCTCATGCCCTCGGGCCCAGCTCATCAGTTACTCCTGCAAACATGGCCTACTCTATCCTGCTGCCCAGGTGAGGTATAGAGTCTGCTCTGCAGAGTGTTGCAGTTCATGAGAGACATGGCCACTTTTCTCACTCTCGTTGACACTATGGCCAGCTCTCCAATCTGCCCTATACAGGGAGAGACAAAGGAGGGGAAGAGGTCATCTCTCCCTCACCTGTGCCACTGCCTTGTAGACAAAAGGCAGGGGCAGCTCTCTCATACTCACACCATGGGAGCTTATATGCAACACCAACATCCAGAACCAGTTCTACTGTGCTGCCTTGGCGAGGTGCAGGGCGTGCTTTCCCAAGTACTCTAGCAGGTAAGATTCAGGAGCAGGTCCCTGGCTCTCATTATCTCTGGTTGGCCTGCTATCTTAAATAACAGAGGATTATCTGCCTAGAGAGGTGGCACCAACAAAGGGCTAGATGCTCCCATGTAAATAATTAATAAATAAAATATCCCTCAGACTTATTTACAGGCCAAACTGAAGGTCCCTCTTTCCAGATAATCCTGACTAGATTGTGTTAAGTTGTCACAAAACTAACCAGAACACATTCACATTGTATTTAGACTAAAACTGTAAGTTATCATGGCCTTCTGAGTTTTATTGTACTTCTAATTGCCTTGGATTTTCTCCATTTCTGCACCACACTCCTCACTCTACCTACAACAGATTAGGCTTATTTGCTGTAGACCGCATTTTCTGTCTCCCCCTGCCTAGAATGTTCTCTCACTGAATCCTTAGATATCTGGATCCCTTCTTTCTTTGGGAATCTATTTGTAAATCTTCCTCCACAATGATGTCTTCATAGTACATTATAACAAAATGTTAATGTCCATCCTTTATATCATCATTATTTTATATTTGTTCATAAAATATGGAATTCTGACATTATAGTCAATGGCGTGTTTGCGTACCTTGGTTAATCACTTCATTTAGACTATAAGCTCCATGCAGTGAAAGATTTTTTTCTTTTATGTTCAATGTGACTACTTTGAAACTTAGCATATAGCAGATATGTGATAAATACAAACAAGACGGATGATAAACATATTATTCCACACAAATGAAAAGAGGAACATGAAAAGTTAATGTGTCCAAGGTCAAAGGCAAATCCGTAAATTGATGTCACTTCTTAAATGTATTTTACTGTGACTGAAATTGCCTATCTACTATCTGAATAGAACTCTCTGAGATAAAAGCACCCACCTTTTTTATATTATTGTATGCACCAGGCCTATATAGCACAAGGCAAAGCCCAGCAGACCACCATGCAATGAATTTCTACTGTGTTGCTGATAGATGAGAGTTAATATTTAGCTTTCCAAAAAAACCAAACTAATGTTGATCTAAAGCTTGAAGTGATAATGATGGGCTTTCTCCTTAGACATGCCCTTTCCTGTTTACAGATGGCTTGTTTGTAACTCATCTCTTCAGATAACTCATTAGTTAACAAAGAAGAAGAGAAGTGAAGCTGTCATCCTTGATGCTGCTTTCTCCAGATGAAAATGAGGCTCAGACATCCAGGGCAGCACATTAACTTGACTTTTTAAAAATAGGGACTGACAAAGTTAATAATTCAATGCATAGATGTCTTCATCATTGCACACGGATCTTTCAGTCTTTTGGGACTAGGTTATAAATCATATCTTTGGTATAAAGCAAAAATGAGTTTGCTTTCATTGTCATCTTTCACGGATGGCTCTGCCTCAGAGCACTCACTCCTTCCTTTCCAAGTAGAAGAATGCTCTGTAGCCCTGGGTCTGTAGGATAGTCCATGGAATGAAAAATGTTTGCAAATAATACCGTCAGCTTTCTATTTCTATAGATTCTATTGTTTTTTATTGTTTAATCTTCTATCTTAGTCCTTAATGATTTGTTCCTTTGTGCACAAATATATAAAGTCAGGATTTTCTGCTCCTAAAACCAATATCACCCTTTAAAGGCCCCCTTAAACCCACTGACATCATTACACCTAGGGTACCTTTACACTGTGAATGGTAACAAGGAATCACACACACACACACACACACACACACACACACACACACACACACACACAGAGAGAGAGAGAGAGAGAGAGAGAGAGAGAGAGAGAGGAACTACATAGACAAAAATCTTTAATTTTCTTGTTAAAAGAAGTCAGTTAATAAATTTCTAAATTTCTAAATCAGGTTGGCATTTGTCTATTTCCTCCTGGATTAGTCACTATTCATAATATAGACCTAAATTCTTTATTGAATAAAGAAAAAACGTAGAGTCTTGATCTTTATTTTTAAGGGGAATATTAGCCAGAAGCATGAAGTCCAATTTTACACCTTTGGACAACTACAGAATTATTTGCCGAGTGTGTTTCCATAAGCCAAGTCATACTTGGAACTCACTGGCATTTTATCTTGTATTTTACTGTAGAACAATTAAGAAATTTAGAATAAAAAAGACTCTGTATCAGTCAAACAAATTCCATTCTTGTAGTAAAATACCCCGAGTGATCAATTTTGAAAGATGAAAGGGGATGTTTTGACATATCATTTTAGAAGAGTCAGTCCAAAGTTGGCTGCCTTCACTGTTAAGGAGCCTATGGCCAAGGATTCATCATTGTGGAAGCACATAACAGAGGAAAGCAGTTATGTCGTGTTGGGGGCTTTGACTATGACTGGCTCCCTCATATATCTGAATGCTTAGTCCGTAGTTGATGGACTCTTTAGGAAGGATTTGGAGGTATGGTCTTACTGGACAAACCGTAGCCTTGGTGGAGGAAGTGTGTCACTGGGGGGACTTTGAGTTTTCACAAGTTCACACCAAGGTTACATATCTCTCCCTCTCTGTTTCTCTCTTCTCTTCTCTTCTCTTCTCTTTTCTTCTCTTCTCTTCTCTTCTCTTCTCTTCTCTTCTCTTCTCTTCTCTCTTCTCCTCTCCTCTCCTCTCCTCTTCTTCCTCTTTCCCCCTCCCCTCCTCCCTCCTCCTCCACCTCCTGCCTCTTCCCCTCAAAGGCTGTGAATCAAAGACTTTGATAATTGAATAAAACCTCTGAAACTGTAAGGTAGCATACATAAATGTTTCCTTTTATAAGGGTTTAGCTTGCTCATGGTGTCTCCTCACAGCAATAGAACATAAGATATCATGGCATTTGTGAAGCACAAATAAGGAAGAAGGTGTTTAGGTCACAACATTCCCTTCAAAGAAAATCCATTTTGATGTCCAAAATTCTCTCCAATAGACCCCAACTCTTCAAAGTCTTAATATCTCCTAATAGCGCTCATATAGTGGCTAAGCTTATATATTATAAAACACATGGGTTTGGGAGGCATTTGACATTCAATCTATAACAGATCTAGCTTTAAATCCCAGGTTATGAACTACACATTTTTAAACAGGTAATATCTCTTTATGTCTTGTCTGAGGTAACCCAGTCCCAAAAGGAAATGCACTTGTAAGTGGATATCAGCCATAAAATACAGGATACCCATGCTAAACTCCACAGACCCAAAGAAACTAAACAAGAAAGAAGTCACAAGAGAGGAAGCTTGAATCTCACTTAGAAGGGGGAATAAAGTAGGCATAAGAGGCAGATAGGAGAGAATTCGGTGGGAGTGAGGATAGGGAGGAGAATGGGGAATTCAGGATCAGGTATAGGAAAGGACAGGAGAGATGACTAAATGGACATGAAAATGAATGGAAATCTGCAACTGACTGGGGTGAGGAGATTAGGGGGCATCTCCAGGAAGAGACACGACCTGGGACAAAGGAGGTACCCAAGACTCAATGGGGATGACCTCAGCTGTGACTCACTACATTGGAGATATGGAACCTGTAGTCAAGCAGAAAACCCAATGGAGCTATAGAGGCACCAATCCACCCACAAAACTTTTAACCCAAATTTATCCTATCTACAAGAAACTCAGGGATTGGGACTAGAGCAAAGATTGAGAGAATAACCAACCAATAACCCAACTAGAGACCCACCCACAGGCACGCATCAATCTCTAACACCATTAATGATAGTCTGCTATGCTTGCAGACAGGAGCACATTGTCCACTGAGAGGTTCCACCTAGCGGCTGACTGAGACAGATACAGACATGCACAGCCAAACAGTGGACAGAGCTTGAGAATATTTTTTTTACACTCCATATTTTATTCCCCTCTCCGTCTACCTTCCAACTGTTCTACAGAACATACCTCCCCACACCCCTGGTCTCCACAAGGATGTCCTCACCCCACCCACCTCAATGGACCTCTATACTCCCTGGGGCCTCCGGTCTTTTGAGGGCTAGGTGCATCTTCTCTGACTGAACCCAGACCCCGGAGTCCTCTGCTGTATATGTGTTGGGAGCCTCATCTCAGCTGGTGTATGCTGCGTGGTTGGTGGTCCAGTGTCTGAGAGACCTCCGGGACTCCAGGTTAATTGAGACTGATGGTCCTCCTATAGGGTTGCCCTCCTTCTCAGCTTCCTCCAGCTTTTCCCTAATTCAACTAGAGGCATCAGCAGCTTCTGTCCATTGGTTGGGTGCACATATCTGCATCTGACTCTTTCAGCTCCTTGTTGGGTCCTTTAGAGGGCAGTCATGATAGCTCCCTTTTCGTGAGTGTCCCATAGCCTCAGTAATGGTGTCAGGTCTTGGGGCCTTCCTTTGAGCTGGATCCCACTTTGGGCCTGTCTCTGGACCTTCTTTTCCTCAGGCTCTTCTCCATTTCCAGCCTTGCAGCTCTTTCAGAGAGGAAGAATTATGGGACAGAGCTTTGACTGTGGGATAGCAACACCATCCCTCACTTGATGTCACCTGATGCTGGAGGTGGGTTCAATAAGGTCCCTCTCCCCATTGTAGGGTATTTCATCTACCTCCCCTCCTTTGAGTCCTAAGAATCTCTCATTTCCCAGCCCTCTGGTACATTCTGAAGGGTTCTCCCAATCTCCTTCCTTCTGAAGTCACCTGTCTCCATTCATTCTGCTGGCCCTCAGAGCTTCAGTCCTTTTCTCACACCCAATAGCAGATCATGTTCTCCCCTCTCCCCAGCTCCATCCCCTTTCCCTCTGTTGTCCCTCCCTCACTCCCTCACTCCCCCTTGTAGTTTCTTTCTTCTTCCTTCCAAGTGGGACTGAGGCATCTCATTTGGGGCCCTTCAGCTTGTTGACCTTTTGAGTTCTATGGACTGTGTCTTGGGTAATCTGTACTTTTGGGGGGGTGCTAATATCCACGTATTGGTGAGTATGTACCATGCATGACCTTTTGGGTCTGAGTTACCTCACTCAGGATGATATTTTGTAGTCCTACTCATTTGCCTGTAAAACTCAGGATGTCCTCGTTCTCCTCTTCCTCCTCCTCCTCCTCCTCCCCTTCCTCCTCCTCTTCTTCTTCTTCTACTTTTTTTGACTGTTGCAGATAGAAAAGATGACCCACAGTTTTGTTTTCTTTATTTTTCATTGATACCATATGGATACAAAGTTTCTAGAAATTACAAAATGTCTACCACTTTGTCAAGAAGGCATCAAAATGTGTCACTTTGTAAAAAGAGACATGAAAACACCTGCAGGAACTCACAAAATATAGTATTTTTTTAGAGCTATGAAATAATTGCACTGACTGTCATGAGTATTAAAGTTACCACACATATGTATCGCAAAAGGTAGAATACATTTGATTTTTTTTACAAAGCAATCTATAAAAACCTTCTCTGCACACAAATCCTATAATTTTCATATCACTATCATACTAAAGATAACTTAAACTTTAAAGCCAAAACTTAGATCATTTTCTTAAACAAAATGGTACCAGTACCTAAACACAAATGTTAAGGAATACGAGAATACTGTACTGACTGGAGGTTTAGCCAATTGCCTTTTGAACGTCTCTGCAAACAGTTTAAGAAAACATGAATGGACCACCTCACCCTCTTCTCTACGATTTCCCCCAAGAGGAACCCAGCCACCCAAAGGCTCAGGCTCCAGTCCAGTCCCAGCAGCAGTACAGTATCAAAGAGCCACTGACCAGATGAAATGCTTATGCCACAAGCCCATTTTATACACTTTATTCAAGAGACAACAGGGAAGCCATGAAGTCACTTAGAATATGAAGGAACACATGTAGCAAAAAACCAATTTACATAAAATTTTAGCATCAAAGAAAGTAAGTAAGGCTTTTCAGTTTTTTCAAATGTTACAAAAAGTTTTTTTTTTCTTTGTCATTTTTCACACATGTACTCTTTTTGTTTTTACTGATTTTTTTCCCTTGGCTGAAGTCATAAGCCCACTGAAAAAGGCTTAAAGAAGTTGATGTCTCAAGAAGGTAACAGGAGAGCTGACTAGTATTCCATTGTGTAAATGAACCACATTTTTTAAATCTATTCTGTCGTGGGACATCTGAATTTTTTCCAGCTTCTGGCTTTCACAAATAAGGTTGCTATAAACATAGTGGAACACGCACCCCTGTGGCATGGTGAGGCATCTTTTGGGTATATTTCCAAGATTGGTATAGATGGGTCCTCAGGTAGTACTATTTCCAATTTTCTGAGGAACCTCCAAATTGTTTTCCAGAGTGGTTGTACCAGTTTGCAATCCCACCAGCAATGGAGGAGTGTACCTTGTTCTCCACATCCTTGCCAACATGTGTTGTGACCTGAGGTTTTGATCCTAGTCATTCTGATTGGTTTAAGGTGGAATCTCAGGGTCATTTTGATTTGCACTTCTCTGATCATTAAGGATTGTGAACATTTCTTTAGGTGCCTTTCAGCCATTCAAGATTCCTCTGTTGTGAATCCTCTCAGTTTGGTTCTATACCCCATGTTTTGATTGTGTTGTTTGGTTTTTTGATGGTTAGCTTCTTGAGTTCTTTATATATTTTGGACATTAGCCCTTTAGTGGATGTGGGATGAGTGAATATTTTTTCCCAATACGTAGGTTGCCAATTTGTCCTATTGACAGTGTCCTTTGCCTTACAGAAGCTTTCCCGTTTCATGAGGTCCCATTTATCAATTCTTGATCTTAGAGCATGAGTATTGGGATTCTGTTTAGGGAATTTCCCCCTGTGCCAATGCGTTCGGGGCTCTTTCTTACTTTCTCTTCTATTAGATTAAGTGAATCTGGTTTTATGTTGAGGTCCTTGATCCACTGGGACTTGAGCTTTGTACATGGTGACAAATATGGGTATATTTTCATTTTTTCTACATACAGACTGTAGGGTGATTTCCTTATGCAGGTGAAGGCAGACACAAGATAAAATGAGGCCTGTCATTGGATGAGAATAAAAGGAGGTGGGAACTGAGGTTTTAGAAGGGGAGGGAGGAGCAGAAAGGGAGAAGCAGATGGTAAATGATCCTTGCCATG
This sequence comes from Rattus rattus, assembly GCF_011064425.1. NCBI lineage: Eukaryota > Metazoa > Chordata > Mammalia > Rodentia > Muridae > Rattus > Rattus rattus. The sequence goes on from NC_046156.1 coordinate 114,688,727, forward strand.
AATCTCTACATAGATACAGGTTGTTAGGAATATTTCTTAAGGGATGGGTTTCTATAGGCATCTTATCTATCTTATCTAGGTGGGTAGTTTATATCCTTATCAATTGGTTGTAAGTTAATTGTGTGAATGTATTGTACATTGAGTATTTAACATAAATCTGGTTGTTGGGTTACAGTTTGTTGAGTCATGACTTAACTGGGTTGTTAAGAGTGTGAGCAGACCCACATGTGGCCCATGCATATACAGCCATCCAATTAGACAAGATGGATGAAGCAAAGAAGTGCAGGCCGATAGGAGCCGGATGTAGATCTCTCCCGAGAGACACAGCCAGAATACAGCAAACACAGAGGCGTATGCCAGCAGCAAACCACTGAATTGAGAATAGGACCCCCGTTGAAGGAATCAGAGAAAGAACTGGAAGAGCTTGAAGGGGCTCGAGACCCCATATGTACAACAATGCCAAGCAACCAGAGCTTCCAGGGACTAAGCCACTACCTAAAGACTATACATGGACTGACCCTGGACTCTGACCTCGTAGGTAGCAATGAATATCCTAGTAAGAGCACCAGTGGAAGGAAGCCCTGGGTCCTGCTAAGACTGAACCCCAGTGGACTAGATTGTTGTGGGAGGGCGGCAAGGGGGAGGATGGGGGGAACACCATAAAAGAAGGGGAGGGGGGGGGATGTTTGCCCGAAACCGGGAAAGGGAATAACACTCGAAATGTATATAAGAAATACTCAAGTTAATTTTAAAAAAAAATAAATAAATAAAAGAGTGTGAGCAGAGTCTGTGACAGGAAGCCATGCTAGGCTATAGAATGTTTGGGGCTAGCGTGGCATGGAGCCATACCAGCATGGCCTGAGTAACGCAATGTGCATGTCATGTATGGTAACTACCCACCAGGGGACAGCGTGTGAGAGCACACGGATGCAAGAGGAACCGTTTCTGAAGCTATAATTATACGGCAACAACACACTGCCAGTTAGACCAGCACCATTTTTTTTTCCATCTTTATTAACTTGAGTATTTATTTACATTTCGATTGTTATTCCCTTTCCTGGGCTTCCGGGCCAACATCCCCTAACCTCCTCCCCTCCTCTTTCATGGGTGTTCATCTCCCATCCTCCCCCATTACCGCCTCCCTAAAACTCCCACTGGGGATTCAGTCTGGCAGGACCTAAGGCTTCCTTCACTTTTATTAAAGATGCTTTTTTTTCCATTGTATATTTTTGACTTCTTTGTCAAAGAGCAAGTATGCGTAAGTGTATGTTTTTATATCTGGGTATTCAATTGTATTCCATTGATCAATGTGACTGTCTCTGTACTAACACCATGCAGTTTTTATCATTATTGCTTTGTAGTAGAGCTTGAGGTCAGGGACGGTGATTCCCCCTGAAGTTCATTTATTGTTAAGAACTGTTTTCACTATTCTGGGTTTTTTGCCTTTCCAGATTAATTTGAGAATTGCTCTTTCCATGTCTTTGAAGAATTGTGTTGAGATTTTTGATGGGGATTACATTGAATCTGTAGATTGCCTTTGGTAGGATGGCCATTTTTACTATGTTAATTCTGCGAATCCATGAGGACAGATCTTTTTTTTTTTTTTTATTATTAACTTGAGTATTTCTTATATACATTTAGGTTATTCCTTTCCCCGGTTTCCGGCAACATCCCCTCCCCTCCCTTCCTTATGGTGTTCCTCCCAACCCTCCCCCCATTGCTGCCCTCTCCCCAACAGTCTAGTTCACTAGGGGTTCAGTCTTAGCAGGACCCAGGGCTTCCCCTTCCACTGGTGCTCTTACTAGGATATTCATTGCAACCTACGAGGTCAGAGTCCAGGGTCAGTCCATGGATAGTCTTTGGGTAGTGGCTTAGTCCCTGGAAGCTCTGGTTGGTTGGCATTGCTGTACATATGGGGTCTCGAGCTCCTTCAAGCTCTTCCAGTTCTTTCTCTGATTCCTTCAACAGGGAGGACAGATCTTTCTATCTTCTGAGATCTTCGATGTCTTTTTTGAGAGACATGAAGTTCTTATCATAGAGATCTTTCACTTTTTTCGTTAGAGTTACTTATTCCAAGATATTTTATATTGTCTGTGGCTACTGTGAAGGGAGTTGTTTCCCTAATTTCTTTATCAGCCTGTTTATCATTTGTATAAAGGAAGACTAGTGATTTATTTGAGTTAATTTTATATCCGGCCACATTGCTGAAGTTGTTTTTCAGCTCTATGAGTTCTCTGGTAGAAATTTTGGGGTCAGGTATATTTACTATCATATCATCTGCAAATAGTGATACCTTTAATTTTTCTTTGCCAAATTGCATCACCTTGTTCTATTTTTGTTGTCTTACTGTGCTATTTAGCACTTTAAGTACTATATTGAATAGACATGGGGAGAGTGGGCATACTTGTCTTGTCCCTGATTTTAGTGGGATTGCTTCAAGTATCTCTCCATTTAATTTGATATTGGCTGTTGGTTTGCAGTAAATTGCCACCATGGCCTAAAACTGGTCTTCAATTACAGCAAACGCAACAGAAAGCCCACATACATGTGAAACAACAATCTCTACTCAACGATAATTTGGTCAGGGTTGAAATAAAGACAGATATTAAAGACTTCCTGGAATTTAATGAAAATGTTGACACTTCATACCCAAACTTATGGGACACAATGAAAGCTGTGCTAAGAGGAAAACTCATAGCGCTGAGTGCCTGCAGAAAGAAACAGGAAAGAGCATATGTCACCACCTTGACAACACACCTAAAAGCTCTAGAACAAAAAGAAAATAAACCCAAGAGGAGTAGAAGGCAGGGAAATATTCAAACTTAGGGCTGAAATCAACCAAGTAGAAATAATACAAGAAATCAACAAAACCAAGAACTGGTTCTTTGGGAAAATTAACAAGATAGATAAACCCTTAGCCAGACTAACCAGAGGGCACAGAGAGTGTGTCCAAATTAACAAAATCAGAAATGAAAAGGGAGACATAACAACAGAATCTGAAGAAATTAAAAAAAATAATCAGATCCTACTACAAAAGCCTATATTCAACAAAACTAGAAAATCTGGATGAAATGGACAATTTTCTAGACAGATACCTAGTACCAAAGTTAAATCAAGAGCAGGTAAACTTTCTAAACAAGTCCATATCCCATAAAAAAATATGTCATTAAAAACCTCCCAATCAAAAAGAGCCCAGGCCCAGATGGATTTAGTTCAGAATTCTACCAGACCTTCAAAGAAGAAGATACCAATATTCCTCAAACTATTCCATAAAGTAGAAACAGAAGGAACACTACCTAATTCACTCTATGAAGCTATAATTAATTACTCTGAAACACAAGGACCCTACCAAAAAAGAGAACTTCAGACCAATCTTCCTTATGAATAAGATGCCAAAAAACTCAATAAAATTCTTGCAAACTGAATTCACGAACACATCAAAACCTTCATTTCCCATGATCAAGTGGGCTTCATCCCAGGGATGCAGGGATGGTTCAATATATGAAAATCCATTAATGTAATCCACCTTACAAACAAACTCAAAGAAAAAAAAATCACCTGATCATCTCCTTAGATGTAGAAAAAGCATTTGACAAAATCCAACGCCCTTTCATGTTAAAATATTGGAGAGATCAGGAATTCTAGGCCCATGCCTAAACATAGTAAGAGCTTGAGGATTCTTAGGGATGCATACGAGGAGCGATTGGAACTACTATAGAGTCCACTAACCTGGACCCTTTTGGCTCTCAGTCTGAACCAGCAGTCAAAGAATATACAAAGATAGGACCTAGGCCTCCCAGCTCATACGTATCAGATGTGCAGCTTGACCATTTTGTGGGTCCTAAACTACTGTAACTGGGGCTATCCCAAAAGCTGTTTCCTGTGTGTGGTATATGTTTTACTAGTTAGGCTGCCTTGTCTGGCCTCATTGGGAGAGGAAGCACCTAGCCTTGCAGGTGTCAGGGGTTTACCCAGGGGTCCCCACCCTCTCAAAGGCAAAAGGAAAAGGGGAAGGGGGAGGGATTGTGGAGGGAGTGAACGGGAAGAGGACAGTAAGCAGGATGTAAAGTGAATAAGTAAAAAAACAAATTAATTGTTTTAGAAAAGAATTTCTATTGCAATACATATCCCTGACTGCTCACATGCATTTATGGTATTGATTTTATACTGAGAGTAGTTTGACAGGACATGGGTAATCCAACACGTTCAATTTTTAACTGCCTTTTGTTTCTACTATTATATTTTATATCCAAGACTGGTTATAGACAGAAAACTAAAAATAAAACAAAGGAGATTTGAGTAGCTTAGGTAAACTATAATTGGGCTATAGTTACCAGATGATCAAAAATATTTGGAAGGTAAGCAAAAGTAACTTTTCAATGGCATTAAACAGTTTATACATTCATTGATGTCATGCTTAATTCTCTGATGTTTTCTAATGTCTAGAAATAAAATTGCTACCTGAAGTTCCAAAAAAGAACTTCAGTGACATTAAGCATCTATATAGCCAATTGGCTGCTTAAAAATTCAATGATAGGAAGAATTGGAATGTTTCAGGTTCCAAGCCAAATTAACTTGTACTATCTTACCTATATATAGCCATTTTTGCCTACTTCTGTGTATGACTTACATTCTTCAGTTTATTAGGGAAACATTTTTAGAATGCATACACACACACACACACACACACACACACACACACACACACACACACACACAGACTCTTAGCTTTTATCAACCCAAAGGCTTAAAATGTCATCAAATAGCACATAAATCCTATAGCATATTTTGTTATTTGTTGATCCTACAATACATTTGAAAAAATACATTGGTTTATGACATTCTTTGTTCTGTTACTATTTAAAAAAACCTTCATGTCACTCAAATTTGGCTTTGAATAAATTATTTCTTATTCCCTTTGAGGTTCGAGTTGTGGGTTATTTTTGTTTGTTGTTGGTTTTGGGGGAGTTGTTTCTTTGTTTTTGTTTTGCATTAACAAGGTGTCTTCCTTCAGGGCATCTGGTAATTTTGAGAATTGATTTCCATATATATTTGGAAAGCAAATGAATGATTTGCCAAAATGTGGTGGTAACCAAGCTAGATGTTTGTGAATTCTGATAGTCGTAATAAACTCAGTAGTGGTACTAAATCATGGCTCTTAGCTTGGAAGGATGATTGCTGTTTACAAGGAAGCATCATAATTTGATGACTTGTATTGGATAGCTATCACTGTTTTAGCAGTTTTGAAAGAAGAGAAATATATTTTACATATTTTATTCACACTTCATTTTTACTGTTATGTGATACATGGCAGAGTGAATATATAATGGATGTAATACTGCCACCTCTTGGTTATGTAAATTAGAGGCTCTGAGGTCATAAATCTCTGTATCCAAATTGGAAAATGCAAGTGCCTTGGAATGTACTAAACTTTTTCTATTTGGGTTAGCAAAAACACTTTAAATAAATATGCAAGAGCTTTAAAACCGTCCATAAAGCACATTATCTATGCATTAGAAAATATCTATGCTTATAAAACAAAAGTGACAGTGATAACTTCATGCCCAGGCATCCTAGAAAACACAGTTTAGACTTTGAATAAGTTTACAATTGTTTAGAGTGTCCTTTATTCAATCAAGATCAAGGCAATTCAATCTTTGCTGAAAGATAATCTAAAACCTACAAATCCAATCATTTTCCTCTTTCTTTCATTTTAAAGCATTGCTTCTTTATTTTAATCAATTTTAATCATTTTAGCAAGGCATTAGGTAACCAGATTACAAGTTAAAAAATGACTGCTGTTTTTTTTTTAAAGAAAAATCTAAAATGTAATAAAACCAAATTAAGTGTCCCTGGACTAAAAGGCTAGATAGCCACTTTTTTTCCTTTTAGGCAGGGCGGAGGTTATAAATACAGTAAGCTGGGTAATCTTTCTATAGTTACATGAGTGCTATGATCAATCACCTATTTCAAGAAAAATTGCAACAGTCAAAAACATTGCTTCATCAGGACTGCCGACGGGATGAATGGTTTGCTATTTGAGTAGCTGCTCACATTTCTATAGTGCCTTCTATTTTACATAGCCCTCTCTACTTATGAGCTCATGAGATCACAGTGTTTGCTTTAGAGTGGGAGCATACAATGCAGCCATGAAGAACCAATATCTTTTTTTCTTCTGACTCTCTATGTTGCTCATATTCAAATAAAACAATATGAATATCCCATCATCTAGACACAAAGATGAGCCTGCTAACATTAATAAGCTCTGTGTGACTCCTTTGTGCAGTGAGGATTGTCATATAATTCTACTCATCTGTTTCCTTTAGCAACCAAACCCTGGCCTAATGTAGAGAATTGTGGGACTCTACTGAGTTAACATTGTTTGTGAAACCCTTATAGAGAACAGCAGAATATCCAAACTAGAAGACCTTAGGAGATACTTTGTCGAACTTTCTCTTTTAAAACAGGGTAAAAGATCCTGAGAAGGGATGTGATTTGGCTACCTAGACAGTGGTTAAGCAAAGCAAGCCTGAAAAGCAGGTTTTACAACTGTGAGGTCCTTTTCCCTCTATATGTCACTACGTTGTTTTAGGGATCTAAGTAATGGCTTCAGCCTTCTGGTGACTTCATCTACAGAAAAAAGTGAGAATTGATTTCATTGGGGCTTCTTTCTTCCTAATCATTGTCCTGGTTCATGCAATCCTAGTGGGTTTAGGGACAGATTCTTCCCATGTCAAGGGTGACTTTCAGAGCCAGAATATGGCATATTTTTTATTTTAGAAGTAAGTGGGCATACAATAAATGATTATCTCAGCTACTCCACTGAAGAAGACATTCAAAAGCACTCTATCTCTGTACATTTCTAATAGAAACTGACACTTAGACAAAAGAGGTGAACTGACACGCACGAGGTTTCACAATAGGATTTTGGGCAAGTAAGGGGTTGTCCTAAAGAGGAAGAGTTTTCACAATGTGAAGAGAAATTCAAGAGTAGAAGATACTAAATAAAGGCTCAACAACCCTTTAAAAACCCATGAAAATATGGCATGTTATAAACTGACAACTGGAAATGGGGAAATAGTATTAATTTCCTTCAATTAAATTTTCACCTAGCAATAGCCCTTAGTGCTTTCTATTGTCCTCGGCCAATGGCCTGAGACCTGAATTGATGGTACAGAGGATTGGGAGAGTCAAATAAGTTTGAGCTCTTTACTATGGTCTCATTTCCTGTACAGGGGGAATCAGTAGCCAGACTCAAACTCTGAGGGAAAAAAATCTGTTTTTTAGAACAACTTACATTCTACACAGGCACCAAAATGAAGTGAGACCCTCAGGCAGGTGAGTTCAGATCACTCGTGTTGCATTCTGGAATATTACATTGACCTCTGAGGCAGCAATTGTTGTAGGGACTGTGGTGCAGGAAGGGACTCTTTCTGTGATTTGGCACCCATACAGAGTATAAAGTGAAGGGCTTTGAACTCCAGGAAATGAATGTCTCAGTCAGTCAGTTAAAGCCAGCCATTTTTATTTGCTTGGCAGACAGCAGGACAGGGGCATGCAAAGCCATGCAGTGCTCACTATTTCTACTGTGAGAGACAAGGCACTTAGAAATATAGAAAAGGTGGCCTATTTACGAACAAGATGGGCCTGAGATGCTATTCTAAATCTACATATTCTATATATTGTCAATGACATTATTGTATTTCATGGTCCTGGAACAAGCATGAGAAAGAGTGCCTGTGTACCTGTGGGAGGTGATGATGGAGGGTGTACTTTGAATGATGTAGAGACATGTTAAGTATGGACCTGGTAGTGCTGTGCAGTTATGGCTATGCTTTGTGGTTTAGGTAAAGTACCATGAAGAAAGATAGGAGTTGCAGAGGGTATAGGCTGTATGATGAGGAACAAGGAGGGGCTATTTCATTCAACAGTTCAGCTAGATGAAGAGGATAGAGACCCATTGCTCAGTAGTGGGATGGTTAAGAGACTAATAATACTTGTGGCTCCAAGACTGGCTAGTACTGTAATTACTAACTCTGGACTTTTTCACACTTATATACCATATGAATAGTAACTGACTGTTTCTAGTGTGACATACATTTCACTCATTTTGTTGTTGTTCTTGTGTGAGCTCATTTTCTTTCACAATGCTATGAAGTTAGTACTAATACTGGCCAATTTCTGTGAATGTGAAAAAGAAAACAAAATATTTAAGTAACTTTTTCAAGGTCATCCAAACAAATTTAAGTCTGAATTTCAGAGCAGGATGATATCTGGTTCTTATAGCCTGTACAGTGCTGCTTTTCCTTCTAGTGTTGTGTCTACCATACCCACTGCAAAGCCTACTTTGGGTGAGGAACTCAACCCTCTTTTCTTACAAATGACAAAACCATCTTTGTCATTTGTTGATCCTCATATTCAGACACACCGTGCTTTTTTCTTCACTTTGAGAGCCATCTCCTTGAAAAGTTTCTGTGTCGTACAGACTTCTTGCCTTGTCATCAGCAGCCTTCATTTCAGCACCTTAAGAACAGCTAAGCAAGAACTGAGTAGCTAGAAAATAAATGGAATCATTCTGGTTTGTTTCCTCTTTGTCACTACTGCTGTTATGGGGTATATTTGGCAGAATGCTGAGCACATATGTACCTTTGAAAGTGTTTCAATCTATCAGCTTTAGAGCACCTGGACAAATCAGCCTTAGAGCAGCTTGACAAATCTAGTGAAACACCTTAGAGGACATTAATCCAGGAGTACTATTGCCTTTTAAGAAATAGCCAAACTACTAAGGCAGTATCTGTGATAAGACCATAGGCTAAGCCATAGGGATGTGAAAATGCATTTATGAATGGCTTTTGGTGATACGACAATATGGAATAAAATGTAGGGAACTGCAAAATGACCTTTTCACTTTAAATTTTACACTCCATATGCATGTACATGTGATGATGGAAACACTACCATGAATGGCTAGTCACTGTTTCACAGCATTTTAATGGTCAAGCTGCACAGAGCTGGTTCAATGTTGGGATAATTCATGTGTAAATTAGGCCAAGCCTTTGACCTCCAAAGGGGGCTTCATGGATATGAGATAGTTCTAGCAAGTATTTGATAAATTGCCGATCCCTAAACTTGTGAAACAGCACATGGTCCTTCTGCATATTTACTAAAATAGATATATATTTCATCTAAGGGAGAAATTTCTAGAGTTGAAAGAAATAGATATAAACCCTGATTGTATATCAGAAATGCATATTGTGCATTTTGCTCTGGAACTAAGGCATACAAGCACCAAACTGAAGCCACTGTATAGATCAATTTTCCCGCACACTGTCAGAACAACCACAGGAGATAAAAGGAAGCTTATATAAAAATATGACCTGTAAAAATAGTTAGGTTCCTCATCTCACACCAGTCAACAGGATAAGAAACTAACAGTTCTGGAGGGGTGCAGGCTTGTCTGGCTTTAAAAAAAATCCAATAAAAGTCTTATCTACCTAGAAAGGGTAGAAGAGTGGCAGGTTGACAGATTTTTCACATACAGATAAAAATGCTAGTTCATATATTTTTTTTCCTTAGAAACAACAAGAATTTTTTTTTAAAATCTGCCAACAAATAGGAGAGGAGTAAGATGAGTACAAGGGATTTAGAACTTAGACATGTATTCATAGATTCCCTCCAAAGTGTCTCCACTTCTTATTAGACTTTGAGATGATGTGTAATAAAGTAACATATTGAGAGCTATGAAATGAGATCTTATGTGATCTTGACGGTTATTGAAAACAGTAAGAAAAGAAACAAGACCTCGAAAATACCACAGTTATAGATAAGTAACCTTCTCTGCAAGGTTTTTGTTCTCTTTGGTTTGGCCTAGTTCTTGTGTATTTTCTCTTACATTTGTTTGTTTTTATATTCACAATTGCTTACTCTATTGATTAGGAAATTAATATGCAGGGACTCGGAACCTAAATAAGTATATTTACCTCCCAAAATTGAATAGGATTTAAAGGTAGTAGATAATCTCATTGGCGTCTCATAAATATCCTTTCAGGTATGGAGGGTAGACATTACCATCCTCTCTTTACAGAGAGAAAACTGAGGTTCAAACACATTAAAAGCCTTCCGAGTAACCAACCACCAGAGCTAAGTGTAGGTCACCTCTTCTGAGTCCACCAGAGTTAAGTGTAGGTCACCTCTTCTGAGTCCACCAGAGCTAAGTATAGGTCACCTCTTCTGAGTCCACCATTTTATTGAATATTTTTAACAGCAGAATCATTTGCAAAATAGAAAATCACTCAAGGGGCTGTAATACCGATCACTGGAGAAAAGAGTTCCTTTAAATATTTATCATCCTGCTCTCCTTCATTTTCACACAGGCTCGGGTTAGAGATGTGAACCTAGCTCCCTATTGTTCTTGTGACCCACAGACCCATCCATGTTCCACCTTGTAATTTCTGAGGCCAAGTGGCCACATGCTGTAGGGAGCTGCGAGGCAAAACAAAGATGGCGCCGATAGCCAGCCCTGTCTGAATGTAAACAACTTACTGCGCATGCGCAGGCTTGTCCCCTCGTCAGGGCAGCTGTATGATCCGGCGCCCTCCTGTGGTGAACAATAGTATTGCGCATGCGTGGGTTTTGCACCTGGTGGCAGTTGGCTGGTAATATGCTAATGAGGGGGCCGTACCATGCTGGTGGGGTGATTCGTTCTCCGCCAATCCCTGGAGGACAAGTAGTGGGGTGATAGTGGGGTGATAGTGGGGTGACCCGTGCCCCACCAATCCCTGAGAGATTATTAGCATACTGTTGTGTATATAAGGCGAGCGAATTTGCCGCTCGTGGTCCCCGTGTCAACAATGAAGGTGTCCTGCAGTAAAGGCTGTTGAGAAGAATCCAACCGTGTTGGGTCTTCCTTGCCGGCCGAGGTGGGCGCGACAACATGCAAAATGGAAATATGGGTATTTTGTTCAGTAATCATTAAGAATTTGAAGAGAGAAAATGAAGAACATCCAACAAAAAAAGAAAGACATCTTCTAAAGTCAGACTTTAGTCAGGCTTTGTGCATGACTGTTTTTCCACCTCCATGTTATACTCCAACAGCTATTAGAGCACCGAAAGAAGGGAAAACAAAACAAAAGACCATGGATTATGCAAATGTTTTCCACATAGTGGGATCCTAGGCTAAATATCAGAAGAAGAGTTATTTATTTTTTTAAATTTCTCCAAATGTATAGCCACAGAAGTTTCCAAGTGGACCTAATTCCCATAGGACTCAGACATTTAGTGTTAACTCTGGGCTTGTTTATCCCCCTACTGACTACTCCCATCAAGGGTTTTACAGTTATGATGTTGCTGCTAAAACAAAACTAACATGGGAGTTGGAAGGAACCATAGTATAACAGTAAGCAGAGGGGCACTTAACAGTTCAGTCACAAGAATGAGGCTGACCTAAATTCCAGACTCTACTCTGAAACTTTATGATCTTTCTTTAAAAAAATTGATGTTTATTTTCTAAGTATGAATGTTTTTTCTGTGTGTGTGTGTGTGTGTGTGTGTGTGTGTGTGTGTGTGTGTGTGTGTGTACACTGTGCATGTCTCATGCCCACAGAGGTCAAAATAGGGTATGGATCACCACGAACTGAATTGATAAGTGGTTTCAAGATGACATGTGGTTCTGGGAATGAAACCCAGATCCCTCTAGAAAAGCAGCCATGTCCTTAACTGGAGAGTCATCTCTTCTGGCCCCAACTTTATATCTTGATTAATTAAGACAGTAATCTTTTTCAATAATTTTCCTCTTCTATGAAAAGTGACAAATATTCATATTCAATATGTTACAATGAATTAATGAAATATTCAATGCATGTAAATTGATTAACATGGTACTTGATATTTAGTAATCATGAAATAAAAGCAAAAGCATTTAGGGAAAAGACTTTAAAGCCTATTTTATCACTAATAAGAAGTACAACGATTGTAACCTGATTAACAGTGTATAGTCACAGGATGTCAAATCTCAGTTTGTAATACATGAAGGCCTAAAGACTTGTATTACTTGAAATACAGGCTAAGAAAAGTTGGGGTAATCAGAACAAATTAAGGCAAATGGCTTCCTTTTAATTGACGAGATTTATTGTTTCTTGTGTGTATCTAGTACATTTTATTGACTCCCTCACCTCTACAGTCTTTCTCTCACCCTCATCACCTAACCTCAACTCAACATATCCCTCTCCTATATCCATGCCTTGTTTTGTTCTGTGTTCCATTGGTTTTAACTAGGACAGCCCGTGTGGCCACTGGTTTAGAGGTTTCACACTATCCATTGGAGCATGGTAGGCTCACTTTTATACCCTTAAAGATAAACACTACCCGCTCCTGAATGCTTCAGCAAGAAAGGCTGGGTTCTCATGAACTCTTTTCCCCACTTCCTTGTTGGCTGCTGGCAAGTCCAATCTTGGGCACAACCTGTGCGGCTAACTGCAACATATTTGTAACAGCTTTGTCATACCCTGAAGATGATATTTCACATCTCCCCTCCTATCTTCTGGCCCTTACATTATTTGTACCCAGTCTTCTGCAATGCTTCCTGATCCTTGAAAGTGATGGTACAAGTGCCCTGTCTAGAGCTGAGCACGCATTCAACAGTAATATATTCTAAACATCTTCAGCAGTGAGGAGTCTCTGTCTTTACCTTTGCTTTTGATGCTGAAAGTAATTTTTTATAGTACGTGGTATTTAATAACCCACCTAGAGCTTCAGGTATGGTTAGTGTGGTGATTTGAATAAAAATGGGTCCCATAGGTTCATATGTTTAAATGCTTATTTATCAGGGAGTAGCACTACTTCAGAGGGATTAGGATGTGTGGCTTTGCTGGATAAATTGTCCCTGGGGGTGGAGGGTGCTTTGAGGTTTGAGGTTTCAAAAGCACAAAAGCCAGACCCAGTGGTTCTTTCTCTCTCTCTCTCTCTCTCTCTCTCTCTCTCTCTCTCTCTCTCTCTCTCTCTCTCTCTCTCCCTCTCTCTCATGTAGATCCTGATGTTAGAGATCATAGCTATTTTTTCTCAGCACCATGTCTGTTTGCATCCTGCCATGCTGATAAAGGACCAACCTCAGAAATTGTAAGACAGCCCCAATAAAATATTTTCTTTGTGACAGTTCCTGTGGTTTTGGTGTCTTCACAGCAAATATTCTTAACACTGCTTAAGCACCTTCCTCACCTTTAGCAAACAATCTCAGAGGCTTTTATTGGTATATAGGTTATTTATTTCTTTAGAAAACCTGCAATGACATAGTATGCTATGGGAGTAGGACATGACTGCTTTCTGGTTGGTAGGAAAGAAGAAAAATGGAATCATGTTCCCTCTTAAGGGGACTTTTCTTGTGGCCTAACTTCTTTCCTTTAGGCCCTACCTTCTAAAGGTTCCAGTGTCACTTTAGGTCACATCTTAGGTGTATGGGTCTTTAGGGGTCATTGAAGACTGAAACTACAACAGTAACTTTCATGAGGAGGGAGATGAACCAGTTAGACAAATCTGGTTTGTTCATCTCAATTGGACACTCCTGTTTCAAAACTCTACTCTCACCCTAACTGAATTGTCTTAAGAAGAATCTAGCTCATATCACAGCACATTCATTTACAAATGGTACCTTAGGTCCTCAAGTTACATTTGTATCAGAGGGACCTAATCCCTGCCCCCATTTACTTCCTGCAGAGAGAAAGGAAGGTCACCCTGGATAGAAGGTGACCTAGGATGGAGTGGGTGGATGATTTTGGGAAGGAGGTACAGGCTCTGCTCAGCTAGGAGTATTTTTATTTTTAACTGTATTTTCAACATCTTTGTTTCATTTTATGTGCCTCAGGATTCTGTTAAAGCATATTTACTTCACATATAAGTGGGTAAATATCAGTGCACAATAAGTTCTATATAAGAATTCTTATCAGGAAGGGAACATGGAAAACGACAAAGTTTTATTATCACCAGGAAGAGCAGTGCGTGTACATCTGTACATATGTATATATCAATTTTGTTCTTGTTTTTAAGTGAAAGCTCTCTGTCAGATACCTCAGGTACTACTTATTCCTTTATTGAAAATAGACTTTTTTCATATAATATATTTTTATTATATGTTTCCCTCCTCCAACTCCTGCCAGTTCCTTCTTCCTTCCCTCTGCATTTGGGTTCACACTTTCTGTCTCTCCTTGGAAAACAGATAGAGAGCTAAGGGATAATAAAAAAAATATAAAATAAAGTAAAATAAGATGAAGCAAAAACAAAAAAGAGGAATAGAACAAAATAACTAGAAGGAACAGAACCAAGACAAAAAGGACGAAACATACACAGATGCAGAGATGTGCAAGTTTGCACGCACAGAAATCTAAATGCATACATAGGAATCTAAATCCATATTACTGTTGTTAACTTGAAAAATTGTTCGTTTGACAGTGAGTATTATTTAGGTTTATTTGTGTTTAAAGAAGGAAGGATAGTCACTGGCATACAGATGCTTTTGCTCATGCATAATTAAAACAAGGAATCAATACTCACCTTGTTCTTGTATTTCCTTTCAAATGAGAAACTAGCCAAATACTTCAAATGTCTAAAGACTGATCTATTGATTTTACGTCAATAACACCCTCTAGTTTTTGCTTTTAAAATGTAATGTATTGTTTTCCATAAATAACCAGGCCACAAAGAAGGTATTACCCATATCCCTAGACACTGGTTCCATCCACACATGCATATAATTATTTCTCTATGATCACAAGTCTCAAAAATCTACACATGGAAGCTAAGTGAATACTGCTAAAAATAAATACTTCCTATGAAGCTTATCCCTCTCCTTTGCCCTTTAGAAATTCCCAGTGGCATTCAGGCAGCTGCAGAATGAAGTCCAAACTCTTTATGCCACCTCTCATCTTCCACAGCTAGTTTCCTCTTTCTTCAATGTTATTTCATATAGCCTCATAGTAAACTGAACTTCCTTTTTCTATTGTTCCTGCAGTCTGACATACTTGTATTCTCTGCATATTAGTACAGCTATTTGTCATACAACATGTTGAGGCTTTACCTTTAGGCCTAGGGATCTCTTCCAGCACTCTTTTCACATGCAAGCTCACTTGAGTATTCTTGGTCCCTTAATCTCCCATTGCCTGATGCAGGGTGTTGATTGGCACCCTTACATGAATACTTCCTCTTTTAGCAGCCAGACAAGAAGGTGCTCAACAGTGTGTCTTTATCAGCAATGATGATGGAAGAACACATACAATGAAACAAATGGCAGATCTAGTCAGTGAGGTGGGTCAGGCTGTGAAGGTGCCTCTCACCAAGCCTGATGACCTAATTTTGATCCCCAAAAGGAGAAAACAAAGAGCTGCCAAGTTGTTATACACAAGAACACTGTGGCCTGTGCACATGTGCATACACACAAGTGCATACACACACTAAATAAATAAATACATTTTAATATTAAAAGAAAATAAGCATAGACAGCATTTACTAGAGGCCGAGGCTGTTAGCAGAATTCCATAGATAACCCCTTGTGTTTGTTTCATTAAAAATGGGACATTTGGTAGTTTTGCACATACACATTTCTTCTTAAAAATTGGAATGTTTCTCCTTATTGGGTATAAGTGTTATATTTGGGGGTAGAAGAGGTTTTTTGGAAGAGAAAGTGTTATATTGGGAACAAAGCTGATAGATGACAGCCAGAAATTCATTTATTCAAGGAGAATTTTCCAGAAAAACACAGGATTGAAGGTTATTTTAGAAAACCTATATGATAATAAAGAAAGCCCTGGCCAGGAAATCAGAAACCTTGCACAGGTACAATGTCTCCTCAAACTCCTAGCCTTAACTCTTTCATGAGCAAAATGGAAGGGTTGATCCTACTAAGATCATAGAATATCAGAACATTCAGGGACCACATCACACACTGTAAACACTCTCTCCACCTTCTTAATTGATGGCCCATTGAACTTCTGCTTTTATACCTCTTGTGAATAGAACCTCAGCACCTATCAAAGAGCCAATTGTCTTTTTATACAGTTATACATGTTAAAACATTTCATTTCCTTTTAAGTGAAATGCTTCATTTATTTGCAAGCCTAATAATAGTGTACCTCCCAATTGTGAGTGCAGTAGACAGGAGCAAATCAACTCGGAAGATAGCAGGTCATAAAAGTAAGGACAGAGACAAAGGCAACGAAGGCAAGAACATGCAATACAACACAGAGACATTCAGAAAGGCAAGAGAAATAGAGGGAAGAAGCATGTTATTGAGAATCTGAGAGAGCGTATTGGATCAGTCAGAAAATGGTACCCATTTCAATTACATAAGTTGGGCTATCAAGATCCTCAGTGGCAGCAACAGCTACATGCTTCCTGTTGAGCTTTCCCTAATTTTCCAAATTATTTAGATGTGGGGAAACGAATGGATCTAACAAATTCCATTTCAGCAAAGCCTCTGATCTCTTTAGCTGTACCTCTTCAGTTTGATCAATGGGCTCTGAGACAGTAGTCAATTCTGCCTTCAGAGTACCCTTTTCTCCTGAAGTGATTTTCATCACCCTCTTGACATCATCCCTGAGTCACTTGCCATCTGAATGCACATACCAGCTGTGTGGGAGGAAGTCTCTAGAGGTGCTGAGGGAAGACAGCCCGAAATGAAGTATTTGCTACAGCATTTTGAACAGGACTCCTTGGGAGGGATAGAGCTTTGTGGATGCAGGAAAAAGCAGGGAGCTCCTTTGTTGAAAGCCTTTCTGCTGTGTGCCAGGTGCCTTGTTATTTGCTCTCTAAATTTGTGCTTTAAACAGAGCATGATAAACGTGACCATGTTACATTCAGTTTTCCATCGATTCAGTTAACACATATTGTTGTAAAGCTTCTCTGATATGTAAGCAGAAGCCACAATGTAGGAGGACTTCTTGGGAGAGGGCACATAACAAAGGTAGTGCTCGGTCTTATTTTTCCCATTCTCTGCTTTGATGTGATTATCAAGCTATCTCATTGGAGGTAAGAAGTGTAAAAGCAGCTTTAAAATTGATAAAAAAAAAAACATAGTAAGGCCAAATAAAACTAATAATTGCAAGAAGGACATTCTCTTAAAATACTAAATTAAAAGTAAAATTTGGGGGCTCACTACTGCAATGGGTATTTCATTCCATGTAGGGAAGATCCATGTGTCTTCCAATGTTATGACATATGAATCTATTGTTTTAGCAAGTGTGCCTCTAAAGAATTTCTTCTAGTCCCTCCATAAATGATCTAGGTTGCCTTGAGAGGGGCTTGTTTGTAGAAGCTTGGTTGACTAGATTGGATGTTTTTTCTGTCTATTGCTTACTTTAAGTTTACGTAGATGCAACCAAGGTATTCAGGGAAGTGAAGTGAGTATATACCCTCTCCCAGCTCTGTCAAGGGAATGGGTTTTAGTTGTTTATGCATAAGGAGATAATGAGTCGAAGCACTAAAACTGAGCAATTGCACCTCAAAAGTCTACTTTTCCCTTCCAAAGGCCCTGTGAGGTTGTTATAATCAACCTAGCTTAGCACACTCACTTAACCATAATCAATCCCATGAATCTTTGTGGTGAATGAAATAAAAATCAATGTCCTATGTGTTTTGTGGCTAGGTCTTGCCTATAGCCAGTTTCTGTGATGGTTGCTTGGTTCAGAAACTACATTACAGTGCCTTTCCACAACTCCCCAGTTCATCTTGAGCCAAGAGTCTGGGGATAAGAGGAAAATTCAAGGCTTAAGACAGTTTCCAAGATAGCAAAGTCAGCCCTGCCAGTAAGGAGTATTCCAGGCTTTAATGGCATGAAGCATAGAGGCTATGGGATAAGGGTACTTATCATGGGGGCTATGGGATAAGGGTACTTACCACTTATGAAAACAAGGGATACCTCCTACTCCTCCAGACATTTGCAGTACAAAAAGAGGAGAGATGAATGGGAGTAGAGAACACTATCAAGGATTTCCTGAGCAAGGACAGGGAATGATTTGTAATAGGACTACCTACGAATGAGTCAGGGAACAGAAAAGATTTGGGATTCTGAGGGATGCTGGAGTTGAGGAGAGATTACTTCACAGGTAGAGGAATACCAACTAGAGTTCAATACTTGTACAGTGACCACTAGATTTTAGGTATTGTTCCAAATATTAGACATGGTCTGTCTTTCTTTACAATTCCATTTATTTTAGACACATTCTTTCTTTTAATTCTTCTGTCAAGATTATGGGTGAACTTTTAGTATTCTAGTTAATTTAAATTAGAACAAATGAATTCAGACATGAAATCACTAGTATAAATGCTCACAGCTAATAAATGAACACTATAGATTGTAACTTCACAGTGATGGTGTTAGCAGAAGAAAGAATTGTGACATGATTGGTTGCGTCACTAAGAAAGGACTTTTGTGAATTGAGTGCTATGCTTGTTACCTTAGAATGTTGGAAGAATTTGGCTGATTACCATCTTCTCACTTTATGGTGAAAGAAGAAGTTCAAATAACAACACAAGAAGAGGCCAAAAGATTTTGCATTTGATAGTGGAGGATCAGAAATGAGATTGCAACATCATAAGCGCAGCCATTTTCTCCAAGTTTCTGCTGCAGGAAGAGAGAGTTGTTCACATCTCAAGAGCTTGTCTAATGAGACCATGTACCAAACTGCAGGAAAGGGTTCTCAAATCAATAGTGTTCTCTGGCACACCCCTCCTTCATAAGCACTTTTCCAAGGTGGACATAAAATAAATGTGCAATGTAATATTTAAGAGTAACCTTTAGCTATTAAGCTGATTTCCTACCAAGCAGTTGCCTTCACAGTAAAAGCTCGCTAATTTATACTCCAATAAAATCCCAACAGGCAGGTACATCGTGCCACATACCCTACACAGGCTGCCAAGGGATAGGGAGGGAACGTTTGCAGGTTCTTAAGAGAGATACCACAGAGAACTTAAGAATATGACTTCCTGTTGTCCTAATAAACAGTAGTTTAAAAAATCAGTCAGTAGCCTTTTGGAGTGTCTGCATTGATATTTTTGCATATTATTCCAGATAAATATATGATATGACCCACTAGGCATTCTCACTTCCCCCAATCTCTTCTAAAAAGGGAAAAATCTTTCAGATGCTTAATTAGCATCCTCTAGACTTATGTCCAGAAATTCTTGAAAATTTCTGACAGGACACATTAAAAAAAAATCATTATTTTCTTTCTGTAGGCAGAGCTGACAAGTTGTAAAAGCATCCTTAGGCCTTCAGCTGGCTTAATGAGCAAAGGTACTCAAAACAGCTTTCTAGTCTCCATGCACATCTCCCCATAGTTCCCAGACCCACAAAACAAGCCCAGAAGTTAAATGAACAACAGTTAAGAATCATTTCGTTGCCTGTGTTTATCCACACAATCTGTGGTGGTTCTGATGTTTTGTTAGCTGTTGAGATTGTAAGATAATTGCATTATTTCCCACTTCCCCTTCTTCCTTTTCCTCCCTTTAATCCTTCCCATATATATACCTCCTCTTGCTCTCGAATTCATGGCCTCTATTTTTTATTTGTTATAATTTATATTTTCATGTGAATATAATATTGTATATTATAAATTATAAATAAAATTATAAAATATACACTATATTATCAGGTATATAAATTTTACCTGCTCAGTCTTATAATACCACTTGTGTTTTTTCGAGGCTGATCATTAGATATTGGTTAAACGATTGATATACTCTTCCCTACGGAAGACCATTTCTCCCACTTTGCCTGTGGTTCTTTGTCTAGAGCTGAGGCCTCAAAGGTTCATTCCTATCCACATTAATATGTTCCTTGGCATTTAGGTTATTCTTTATGGGTGTGCCTTCTCTAGCATTTCTAGAACATAAAATCTCATAGTATATTTCCTGTTCTGCTGACTATTATAATCTTTTTGCAAACTCTTAGTCAACAATTCTTTATTGTCCTAAGTGCAGGAGTTGTGTTATAGATGCATCCTTTTCAGGGAGGAGGCTTTCAGGTTAAGTTCCAGATCAGGAACCTCTGGGTCTTGTTTCTGAATTGCATGGTGTCTTCAGCAATACGAACTTACTTTCCACCTCTTGTTTAACCAAAGGCAACAGCAATAGGTACATTATTTTGGGAGTCACTTAGAAACCTTAATGTTGTAGGAGCAGACAAAGTGTTGAATCAGAGAAAGTTTTGACAGAATATGATATGCTCAACTCTCATGAGAAGAGAGAGGAAAGGAAAGCCACTTGAAGGGCAGTGCAGAAAGAGAAAGGAGGCAGTTTTACTGAGAGAGTTTTACAGAGACAAGTTGCAGAGAAAGAACAAGCTACAAACAGGTAAAGCCAGAATGAGAGGCCAAGAGAAGCCAGGTTGAATCAGTCAGTTTGGAGATTACTTGGAGCCATAACAGCTAAGTTTAATAAGCCAGTCAGAGATCACAAAGAACAAGAAAGGGTGAGTATATTCAGCAGTAATTCTCAGGCTGAAAACATTCTGGGCCTAGCTAGATAAGAATGTACAGAGGCTAGAAACTTCCATAACTAACACTAGGCTAGTGAATGAGGCAGTTAGCCTCTGAGAAAACAAACTCCAGGCAAATAAAGGACTGAAGGGGCTGAAAGTGTTTGCAACCCCATAGGAAGAACAACAATATCAACCAAGTAGGCACCCAAGAGCTCCCAATGTCTAAGCCGCCAACCAAAGAGTGCACATGGAGCAACCTATGACTCCAGTGGCATTTTGTAGAAGAGGATGGCTTTGTCAGGCATCAATGGGAAGAGAGGCCCTTGGTCCTGTAAAGGCTTGATACCCCGGTATAGGGGAATGCCAGGGCAGGGAGGCAGGAGGAAGTGAGTGGGTGGATGGGTGGGGAGCACACTCATAGAAGCAGGGAGAGGGGGGATGGGATGAGGGTTTCCCTAGGGGAACCTGGGAAAGAGGATATCATTGAAATGTAAATAAAGAAAATATCTAATAAAAGAAAAGAAGATTTATTTATTATGTGTACAGCATTCTTCATGCATATATGCTGGCCAGAAGAGGGCACCGGATCTCATTATAGATGGTTATGAGTCCACACGTGGTTGCTGGGAATTGTACTCAGGACCTCTGGAAGAGCAACCAGTGCTCTTAACCACTGAGCCATCTCTCCACCCCACCCCACCCCACCCCCAGTTGTGTCTTTCTAATGGAGAATAGTCTCTATTTGAAGCAGTATTTCAGCATTCACTGGAAGAATTATACTACATTTTTTAAATGTTAGTTTAGTTAAGCATTCAATACTACGTGCAGAAGGCACAGATAAGAAGATCATGTGCTCAAGGCCAGCCTGGTTACCTGTCTTTCAAAGTGAGCAGGTCATAGAAGCCAATTTATGTAGTCACAGTGGACCTCATGTGCTGTTGTTTTTATCTACGCTCCTTTTTTGATGAATGGAAAATCAGATTACAGACAATATACTTTTGCAACAGACATGTCTTTCAAATGTATAGTTGCTTAATATTTATATTCATAAATGTATACATTTAATGTTTAACTAAATTTGTACAAGTATAAAGTATTCTTGGCTAATGTAAACTTCCAAATGGATGACAAATAATTTTTCATTAAAGCTAACACACACGCACAGGAAAACATACTACACAAGCAGAGAACCTGCTTTTGTTTTGGTTTTGCTTTGTTTCCAGCACCCATTTTGGGATGCTCAAAACCACCTGTAACTCTAGGCCCAGAGGATTAAATGCCCTCTTTTAACTTTGGTGGGCACCTGCTACCCGTGCACAGACTCCACACATGTATACATAATGAAAACTAAAAGAATCATTTAAAGAAGGGAAAAAAGGCTTACTGCTACACCCTGTCATGCCAATAATAGGCTTCTGCCTTAGGCTCTTATGGGGAGGATTGTCGATACATATCTGAAATTATCATTTAAAATATATTTCATAAGTACTTTATTGTTATTTTATCTGCTTCCCTTCTTCAGTATTTATTTTACTTCTCCTTCCCTAATTAACACCTCCCAATTTTCCCATTTCCCATTTTTCTCTTCAGATCACATACTTGTACTATTGCCAGACTTTCTTGCTCATAAACACTCTCTCACTGGAATGGTTCCTTTTTTTTTTTCTCTCAGCGTTCCTGAAGTAACTCCAGGTTATGTACTCACATCTGAAGATTTGAACTTAAGGAACTTCAGATGAGAGAGAACATGTGATTCTTGTCATTCTCATCTGGGTTCTGTCACTAAATAGGATCTTTTTCTACTTTCATCCATTTACCTTCGACATTCATCATTCTATATTTCTTTACAACTGAGTAGTATTCCATAGTACATATGGACTAGATTTTCATTATCCATTTGTCAGTTAAGGACATTTGGTTTGCTTCCACTTTCTAGCTATTGAGAATAGAGTAGCAATGAGCACGGTTGAATAAATGACTGTGGACTAGTCAGAGTCCTTTGGGCAAATTTCAAGGAATGAGGTAGATGGCTCACATGATAGACTTAGTTTTAGCTTTTTGAGACTTCTTCACACTGGTTGCCAGTATGGCCATATCAGTTTGCAATCCCACCAACAGTGTATGAGGATTCCCTTGTCCCACAAATCTCTATAGCATTTCTTGTCTCTTGTTTTGTTGATTTTTGCCATTCTGATTGGGGTGAGATGAAATCTAAAAGTTGTTTGGATTTGTATTCCCTAATTTCAAAAGACAATGAAAATTTTTTATATATTGCTTAGCTATTTTTGTTTTTTCCCCTTTGTATACTCTCTTTTCAGCTACCCAGGCCTCTTTTGATAGCCAAATTCCTAATATCATGGGTATATGCATAATATCATATATGTATTCATATATAAAAGATAACTTTAACTTGTAGGATACATAAAGGTCTAGGGAAGAGACTAGGCCACTCTCTGAAATAATAGTTATAGAGCATGGAATTTATTGAGTAATTACTGTGAACCAAAGTATTCCCTTAATGGTTTTGAATTTGATCTTCACATGACATTTTCCTTTTTTTTCCAAATTTTATTTTCATTGGATATTTTATGTAGTCATTACATATATGAAGGAAATTGAGATTCAAGTTCATAAAGCTAGTAAGTAGAATTCTGCACACAGCCCACTGACCTATTGACTAAATCGCTTAGTCAATTATTTCATTTCCCCAAAAGATAAAGCAATTCAACTTAGAACTGGGAAGTATATCTAAGGCCTCATTTTGATGGCACAATGGAAAAATTCCTGTAAACAGAGGTCTAATGTGGTGATCAGCAAGCGCTGTAGTAAAACATTCTTTTAAGTGTCATTACGTGCAGATGTCGATGTAGTTTATTATTGCACAATTACAATTATTTCCTATGAAAGCTATTGAGTTATATAAATTAGTTGTTCTCCTGCAGAGACATTTCTTAAACAGAGCTGAGCAAATTAATGGGGAAAAGGAATATTGTCTACTAAAGCCCTGTAACAATAACCAAGAACACAGAAGGGAAGAAAGTAATTGTTCAACCAGATTATGAGTTTTAAATAGAGTTTCTTCTAGAGCAGGGACATAATGAATTTGTACAGGAGCTAGCCAGATGGCAGGGAAAAGACATTGCTTGACTCATCCATGTCTCAGGAGAGATGAGCAAATAGGTTTTTGAATATATATAAAATAAAATTATCTAGATGCTCTCCTGAGGCTCCTATGGCTGTAGAAGGGATCTGAAGTAAAAGTAATTACTGATGGTTAACAACAATGAGTATGAAAATCCACCCATTCACATACATAAGGTCTTACTGTAAGAGTGACTTGAGCAAGGTGCATTAACTTGACTCTGTGTGGTACTGATAAAGGAGAAAACTGTCGACACGGTTACAAGATAGGCTGGCGGTGAGCCATTATCCCAAAGGACCGATCAGAACTCCCTGAATATATTGTCTGGGATCTTGTGAAAATACAGGTTTTGATTGAGGTAGACTGGGAAAGGGTATGAAGGGGAGCATTTCTAGTGTATTTCTATGTTTTACATGCCCCAAAGGGTCAGTTAGCATTCATAGACATAAGCTTGGCTGCTAGTTGAATGAAGGAAATGCCTATGTCAAAGGGATGATTCTGATATTAGGATAAAGTCCAAAATACTGCCATTTTTAGAAAAGTTTATAATGTAGACTTAGCAAATTAAAATGTGCTGTCCATTAATAAATATCGTTAATAAAATCATTACTATTCACAAAATGGTAAATTTCAAAATGGAAGAGAATGTTGGTATTGCATACATTTGACAAGAGACTTATAACTGAAATATATGGAGAATCTACATTCCAATAAACTGTAAGTGAATAATCCAATACATATCCCAAAAGACATGATTGGACATTTAACCAAAGAAAATACATGGATGACCAATAAACATTTGAAAAGGTACTCATCACCAGTCACAAAAAGACAAGTTATATATACAATAATAATGAGAATATCACATGGTTCACTACAGGACATAAAGAAACCATACTCAAAACTTAGCAGTGTTCCTCTGGACACTAAAACTGATGTCCTTTTCAAAGTTCAAAATGCAATCTTCTAATTCCCAATTTATCGCAAATGTTAACTAATTCCACCATTAACTCAAATTCCTAAGTTGAAAGTCTCATCTGAAATCTGAGGCAAACTCCTTCCAGGTGTGAACTCAAAACATCAAAATAAGTTTTCTTTTTTTTTTCTTTTCTTTTATTTTTATTGGATTTTTAAATTTACATTTCAAATGTTATCTCCTTTCCTGGTCTCCCCTCCAGAAACCTGCTATCCCTCCCTCTCCCTCTCCTTATATGAGGGTGCTCCCCCACCCCACCACTCCCTCCTGCCTCCCCACCCTGACATTCCCCTACGCTGGGGCATTGAGCCTTGACATGACCAAGGACCTCTTCTCCCATCAATGCCTAACAAGGCCACTCTCTGCTACATACATGGCTGGAGCTATGGGTCCCTCCATGTGTATTCTTTGGTTGTTGGCATAGCCCCTGGGAGCTCTGGGGGCGGGGGTCTGATTGGTTGACATTGTTGTTCTTATGGGGTGGCAAATCCACTAGCTCCTTCAGTCCTTTCTCTAACTCCTCCATTGGAGACTCCGTCCTCAGTTCAAGGTTGGCTGTGAGAAGCTTGGTTTTCGTTTTTGTTTTTAATATATAGTGGTGACACAAGCACAGGATGCACACTCCCGTGCCAACACAGAGAAATTGGCAAGTAGAAAGCCTGGGGCATGATTGAAATCCCATAGGGCTGACCTTAAATCTAATGCTCTAATGCTATCATCCTGAGAATGCTAGAAACAAAGTTAAGCCACAAAGCCTCTCCTTTATAGCTTTGTAAGGTCCATCACATACTTTGACTCTCAAGGCTTCAAGTTTTATGATTACAATTTTCTCAAGCAGTAATTGTATGCTAATCCTTTTATTTGTCTTTGTTATCCATGATGCTTCTTTTCCCATGGCTTCAATAAGCCTTACTCTAGTGGGGGTGCTTTCTGCTAGCTGCCCCCACTTCAGAAACAAGCTTCTCCTGGACCTACCAGATTTCTCAATGGATGCCAATGGGATTCTGTGGATGTTTTATTTTACGTTCCTTCAGGATCTTAATCATGTGCACATCATTAAGTATCACTAAGTGTGGGATACATCAGACTTAGTATCCACTTGAACCACAGTCAAGCTGGATTGCTGCACCATAATACAGACGAGAGTCTTGAGATGGGCCATGAGTCTTTGAACACTGTCATAAGCATTTCCAAGCCTCATAACTGATACTAACCAACCAGAGTTTTGGTATTCTGGTTAGAAGATAATTTAACCTCAAGGATGCATTTGTAGTCTTTTCCCATGATCTTGATAATCCTTTCTATTATATCATTTTCTTTAGGAAATAACTGCCTCCTCGCAATGGGAATTATACTTCACAAGATGAGCCCTAATGGAATAGATCCAAACCATACCCAAAACTATGGTAATGTCCTACAAGGATCGTTTGAATCCCTAATCAAACAAAGCTTCATTAACCATTTTAAACAAGACCTCTTCAATTTTCTAAGGTAAATTACATCATGGAAGACAAGTCAGAAATATGGCCACCATAGAGTACTGTAAAAAGCAATAGAAATGGCAATTTTTACAATGTGTAGAGGCTAATATAATACTAAGATATAAAATATATGGTGTAATAATATAATGATTCATTAGATACCAAATATACAGAATATCAAAAGCCAACCAGCCTGGTAGAGATATTCCTCATATAAATCATTCAACTCAGTACTCTACAAACAAATATCTCACTAAGCAGTTGCCATAAAGTGAGTCGTCTCATTTCTCATAGGTATTTGTCCTATGTTCATTACCGAACTGAACCCAGAATGGATCATTACTATTGCTGGGTCAAATAATGTTAGTGGTGAGGCTGATTACATTCCAGCACAATAATGGCTCTGTGTGCTGTTCTGTACAGGAACTGCGTGTTCTGATGCAAGTTCTATGTATCTTCCAGACAAGATGCCTATACTGTTTGCAATTTGCTATTTTTGAAGCACCAGAAGTTAAACCAAGGACCTTACACATGCTAGGTAAGAGCTCAGACATTCATAGAGTAGGGGCTTTCAAAAATATTCAAATATCACGATTTCTTGAAAGCCAATTCTTTCTTGTTAACAACAGATGTCTAGCTAATTATTTTAAAATGCTAAAGTGATCTAGATGGACAAAGTTCTTAGATTTATTAGGATGACCTAATATTCTCAAATCTTCAAGCAACAACAGTTTTGAACATTTGTTCCTTTGCTGAGCACTTTCATTAAAAGGCACTCTCTTTCTTCCTTACACTGTTAGGAACATTTGTATAATGAGAGTTTCTTTTCTTTTGAACTGAGAAGGAACATAAGGGACTAGTTTCTGAAGCAGTCTGTCCATCAAGATGAAGAAACAAACTCTGAATGAGGGGGACAAGGAGGGGAAAAGATAATATTAAGGGGATGAGGACAATTTTAGTACAACTTAAAACTACATATTGAATGAATTAAATTAGAATGTTACTTATTTGTAAACCTGCTATTTAAGAGTGAACACTTTAATATTTAGCAATATCAGATTTTGGTGGAGTGATCAGATGAAATTTTACAGATATGACAGATAAAAACAGATATGTCCTATGCATATATTTTAATAGATAATGACAGAAATACATAGTCAATCTATTACAGAAAAAATGTTCAATTATATCAGCAATACATGTGTAACACACTTTATCAGATTTGTCAATTAATTTTTATATTTTAAAGAATTTTTGAAGCCAGATTTTAGTCACTACTGTAACATGAAAATTATCTGTGTATTAAAACAGAATACAGGTAGCCTTGGCACACATCTTCCAGTAACTTGCCAAAATGACCAGCACAAAGGGAAGAGGGCACTCACTATTTGTTCCCTAGACCTTTTAGGAAACAGGGAGTTGTTCTTTTGGCTCCAACATGTTCATTGCTGCTCCACTCACAAAGCTAAAAAGGATAACAACCTAAATGTTCCTTAATGGATGAATGGAAGATGAAAATGTGGTACATATGCTCTATAAAATACTACTCTGACACACCTGAGAGCAGAGGCAAGACCAACTTTTGTGCTCTAAATAACCCACATGGTGGCCTCAGGACACACATAGGCAGCAGCAGTCTGGGATAAGATATTTCTGGTTTCTGCCTGTGCCCTGAGCTGAACTACTCCCACAAGTCACTGTACCCAAGTCCCATGGGGGAGAGAGCTGGACTCTCAGAAGTGCAGACAATCCTGAGAGCTCAAGGGAGCCTACCACTTCTGCTCACATTCCTGGTCAAAGAGGAACCTGCTTAGTGCCCACTGGATACAGGAACCAAGGATCAGGGGCAGGAACCATCCTGGTTCTACCTGAGCCCAGAGCTGAAAGCCAGTCACCAGGAGCACTGACACACCTGAGAACAGAGGTAAGACCAACTCTTCTGCTCCAAGCCACCTGCCTGGATGCTTCAACACACACAAACCCAGGAGCAACTCTCCGTTCCAAGATTCTGCTGAAAGAAAAGTCTACAAGAGTTACATACAGGCTTATAAGAGGGTCAAGCCATGCCCTGACACGCAGGGCCATCAGTGAAGGTTGGGAACAACTAGGAGAGAATGGAGGACAAGAGACTCAAAGAAGGACACCAAGACAAAAGTCTGATCAAGGCAACAAATTTTATTTTTTCACAAGGCTGAATTTATATAATAGCAGGGTAACAGAGGGAGGAGGGAACCAGGAAACATCTATGCAAGCCAAGGACACTGTGTTCCTGTGGTCACGCAATTGGCTGACATAAACAGGATGTTGGGTTCTCAGAAAGGTCACAAGTTTGTAATATCACTAGGCAACCTGACCACCAGATTTGTCTTAGCCTTCTGCAGCTGGCTGCAGATTTTCAATCATCCTGACCGCTGAATGAACCCAGTCATACTTAACCCTAAATATAATATTAACATCAATAATGGAGGGTTTTAAGGGCATAGCTCCCAACAAAGTCACTGTCAGAGACAGCAAGACAAGCTAACATCAGAGACAACCTGATGGCAAGAGGCAAATGCATGAAACTAAGCAACAGAAACCAAGACTACTTGGCATCATCAGAGCCCAGTTCTTCCACTAAAGCAAATACTGGATATCCAAACACACTGGAAAACCAAGATTTGGATTTAAAAAAATCACAGCTCATGATAATGATAGATGACTTTAAGAAGAACATAACTCCCTTAAAGAAATACAGGAAAACACAGGTAAACAAGTAGAAGCCCTTAAAGAGGAAACACAAAAATCCCTTAAAGAATTACAGGAAAACACAACAAAATAGGTGAAAGAATGGAACAAAATCTTTCAGGATTTAAAAATGGAAATAGAAACAATAAAGAAATCACAAAAGGAGACAACCCTAGAGATAGAAAACCTAGGAAAGATATCAGAATTCATAGACACAAGCATCACAAACAGAATACAAGAGATAGAAGTGAGAATCTCAGGGGCAGAAGATAACATAGAAAACAATGACAAAAACTTCAAAAATAATGTAAAATACAAAAAAACTCCTAATCCAAAATATCCACAAAATCCAGGACACAATGAGAAAATCAAACCTAAGGATATCAGGTATAGAAGAGAGCAAAAACTCCCAACTTAAAGGGCCAGTAAATATCTTCAACAAAATTATAGAAGAAAATTTCCCTAACCTAAAGAAAGAGATGCCTACGAACATACAAGAAGCCTATCAAACACTGAATAGATTGAACCAGAAAAGAAATTCCACCCCTCACATAGTAGTCAAAACGCCAAATGCACAAAACAAAGAAAGAATATTAAGATCAGTAAGGGAAAAGGGTCAAGTAACAAATAAGGGCAGACCTATCAGAATTAAACAAGACTTCTCCCCAGAAACTGAAAGCCAGAAGATCCTAGGCAGATGTCATACAGACATAAGAGGACACAAATACCATCCCAGCCTACTATATCCAGCAAAACTCTCCAATTTACATGGATGGAAAACCAAGATATTCCATGACAAAACCAAATTTACAAATATCTTTCCACAAATCCAGCCCTACAAAGAATAATAGATGGAAAACTCCAACACGAGGGAAACTTCACCCTAGAAAAAGCAAGAAATTAATCTTCTCCCAACAAAACCAAAGGAAGAGAGACACACAAACATAATTCCACCTTTAACAACAAAAATAACAGGAAACAACAATCACTATTCCTTAATATCTCTTAATATCAATGGACTCAATTCCCCAATAAAAAGACATAAACTAACAGACTGGATATGTAAAGAGAACTCAGCATTTTGCAGCATACAGGAAACATACCTCAGTGACAAAGATACACACTACCTCTGAATAAAAGGCTGGAAAACAATTTTACAAGTAAGTGGTCCCAAGACACAGGCTGGAATAGTCATTCTACTATCGAATAAAATCGACTCTCAACCAAAAGATATCAAAAAAGACAAAGAAGGAGACTTCATATTAATCAAAAGAAAAATCGACCAAGATAAACTCTCAATCCTGAATATCTATGCTCCAAATGAAAGGACACCTACATTCATAAAGGTACCCTTACTAAAGCATACATTGCACCTCACTCAATAATAGTGGGAGATTTCAACACCCACTCTCAGCAAATGACAAACCATGGAAACAAAAAATAAACAGAGACACAGAGAAACTAACAGAAGTTATGAAACAAATGGATTTAACCGACATCTATAGAACATTTCATTCTAAAACAAAAGAATATACTTTCTTCTCAGCACCTCATGGTACCTTTTCCAATATTGACCATATAATCAGTCACAAAACAGGCCTCAACAGATACAAGAAGACTGAAATAATCCCATGCATCATATCAGATAACCACAGACTAAGGATCGTCTTCAATGACAACAAAACCAACAGAAATCTCATGTGTATATGGAAGTTTAACAATGCTCTATTCAATGATATCTTGGCAAGGAAGAAATAAAGAAAGAACTTAGACACATTTAGAATGTAAAGAAAATGAAGGCACAACATACCTAAATTTATGGGACACAGTAAAAGCAGTGGTAAGAAGAAAACTCATAGCTTTTAGTGCCTCTAAAAAGAAACTGGAAAGAGCATACACCAGCAACTTGACAGCACACCTAAAAGTTCTAGAAAAAAAAGAAGTAAATACACCCAAGAGGAGCAGAAAGCAAGAAATAATGAAACTCAGGGCAGAAACCAACCAAGTAGAACAAAAAGAACTATACAAAGATTCAACGAAATCCAGAGCTGGTTCTTTGAGAAACTGAACAAGAAAGATAAACCCTTTAAACCCTTAACCAGACTAACCAGAGGGCATGGAGAGAGTATCCAAATTAACAAAATCAGAAATGAAAAGGGAGACATAACAACAGAATCTGAGGAAATACAAAAAAATCACCAGATCCTACTACAAAATATTATATTCAACAAAACTGGAAAATCTGGGAGAAACGAACAATTTTCTAGACAGATCCCAGGTACCAAAGTTAAATCAGGACCAGATAAACCCCACAAAAATCACATAACTCCTAAGGTAATAGAAGAAGCCATTGTCTGCTCCCAAACCCATGGGAGAGAGACCTCACCGCCTGGTCAGGTGGGCACTCCTGAGGCTGCAGAGCGGAAGAGACCACCAACACTGCCCACCCCTGCTCACATCCCTTGCCCAAGAGGAAACTGTTTACTGCCTCTGGGTTCCCGTAGAGGAGGGCCCAGGAGCAGCAGGTCCACTGCGTCTGAGACACCGCCAGAACCTGAAGGGACCAACCGGATAAACAGTTCTCTGCACCCAAATCCCGTGGGAGGGAGAGCTAAACCTTCAGAGAGGCAGACACGCCTGGGAAACCAGAAGAGACTGCACTCTGCACACATCTCTGATTCCAGAGTAAAACACCAAACGCCATCTGGAACCCTGGTGCATGGAAGCTCCTGGAAAGGGTGGCGCAGATCTTCCTGGTTCCTGCCGCCGCAGAGAGCTCATAAGCAACACCCCCCTAGCAAACCTGAGCCTCGGAACCACCGGTAAGACCAACTTTTCTGCTGCAAGTGACCGACCTGGTGAACTCAAGACACAGGCCCACAGGAAGAGCTGAAGACCTGTAGATAGGAAAAACTACACGCCTGAAAACAGAACACTCTGTCCCCATAACTGGCTGAAAGAAAACAGTAAAACAGGTCTACAGCACTCCTGACACACAGGCTTATAGGACAGTCTAGCCACTGTCAGAAATAGCAGAACAAAGTAACACTAGAGATAATCTGATGGCGAGAGGCAAGCGCAGGAACCCAAGCAACAGAAACCAAGACAACATGGCATCATCGGAGCCCAATTCTCCCACCAAGCAAACAAGGAATATCCAAACACACCACAAAAGCAAGATCTAGTTTCAAAATCATATTTGATCATGATGCTGGAGGACTTCAAGAAAGACATGAACTCCCTTAGAGAAACACAGGAAAACATTAATAAACAAGTAGAAGCCTACAGAGAGGAATCGCAAAAAATCCCTGAAAGAATTCCAGGAAAACATAAATAAACAAGTAGAAGCCCATAGAGAGGAGTCACAAAAATCCCTGAAAGAATTCCAGGAAAAAACAATCAAACAGTTGAAGGAATTAAAAATGGAAATAGAAGCAATCAAGAAAGAACACATGGAAATAACCCTGGATATAGAAAACCAAAAGAAGAGACAAGGAGCTGTAGATACAAGCTTCACCAACAGAATACAAGAGATGGAAGAGAGAATCTCAGGAGCAGAAGATTCCATAGAAATCATTGACTCAACTGTCAAAGATAATGTAAAGTGGAAAAAGCTACTGGTCCAAAACATACAGGAAATCAGGACTCAATGAGAAGATCAAACCTAAGGATAATAGGTATAGAAGAGAGTGAAGACTCCCAGCTCAAAGGACCAGTAAATATCTTCAACAAAATCATAAGAAAAAACTTCCTAACCTAAAAAAAGAGATACCCATAGGCATACAAAAGCCTACAGAACTCAAATAGATTGGACCAGAAAAAAAACTCCTCCCGACACATAATAGTCAAAATACCAAATGCACAAAATAAAGAAAGAATATTAAAAGCAGTAAGGGAAAAAGGTCAAGTAACATATAAAGGCAGACCTATCGGAATCACACCAGACTTTTCACCCAGAAACTATGAAAGCCAGAAGATCCTGGACAGATGTCATTACAGACCCTAAGAGAA
This sequence comes from Rattus rattus, assembly GCF_011064425.1. Lineage (NCBI taxonomy): Eukaryota > Metazoa > Chordata > Mammalia > Rodentia > Muridae > Rattus > Rattus rattus. The sequence continues at coordinate 114,721,525 of NC_046156.1, forward strand.
CACAAATGCCAGCCCAGGTTACTGTATCCTGCAAAACTCTCAATTTACATAGATGGAGAAACCAAGATATTCCATGACAAAACCAAATTTACACAATATCTTTCTACAAATCCAGCACTACAAAGGATAATAAATGGTAAAACCCAACATAAGGAGGCAAGTTACACCCTAGAAAAAGCAAGAAACTAGTCGTCTGGGCAACAAAACAAAAAGAAGAAAAGCACACAAACATAACCTCACATCCAAATATGAAAGAACAGGAACCAATAATCACTATTCCTTAATATCTCTCAACATCAATGGTCTCAACTCCCCAATAAAAAGACATAGATTAACAAACTGGATACATAATGAGGACCCTGCATTCTGCTGCCTAAAGGAAACACACCTCAGAGACCAAGATAGATACTACCTCAGAGTGAAAGGCTGGAAAACAACTTTCCAAGCAAATGGTCAGAAGAAGCAAGCTGGAGTAGCCATTCTAATATCAAATAAAATCAATTTTCAACTAAAATTCATCAAAAAAGATAAGGAAGGACACTTCATATTCATCAAAGGAAAAATCCACCAAGATGAACTCTCAATCCTAAATATCTATGCCCCAAATAAAAGGGCACCTACATACGTAAAAGAAAACTTACTAAAGCTCAAAACACACATTGCACCTCAAACAATAATAGTAGGAGATTTCAACACCCCACTCTCATCAATGGACAGATCATGGAAACAGAAATTAAACAGAGATTAGACAGACTAAGAGAAGTCATGAGCCAAATGGACTTAACAGATATTTATAGAACATTCTATCCTAAAAGCAAAAGGATATACCTTCTTCTCAGCTCCTCATGGTACTTTCTCCAAAATTGACCATATAATTGGTCAAAAAAAGGCCTCAACAGGTACAGAAAGATAGAAATAATCCCATGCCTGCTATCAGACCACCACGGCCTAAAACTAACTGGTCTTCAATAACAATAAGGGAAGAATGCCCACATATACGTGGAAATTGAACAATGATCTACTCAATGATAACCTGGTCAAGGAAGACATGAAGAAAGAAATTAAAGACTTTTTAGAACTTAATGAAAATGAAGGTACAACATACCCAAACTTATGGGACACAATGAAAGCTGTGCTAAGAGGAAAACTCATAGCTCTGAGTGCCTGCAGAAAGAAACAGGAAAGAGCATATGTCAGCAGCTTGACAGCACACCTAAAAGCTCTAGAACAAAAAGAAGCAAATACACCCAGGAGGAGTAGAAGGCAGGAAATAATCAAACTCAGAGCTGAAATCAACCAAGTAGAAACAAAAAGGACCATAGAAAGAATCAACAGAACCAAAAGTTGGTTCTTTGAGAAAATCAACAAGATAGATAAACCCTTAGCCAGACTAACGAGAGGACACAGAGGTGTGTCCAAATTAACAAAATCAGAAATGAAAAGGGAGACATAACTACAGATTCAGAGAAATTCAAAAAAATCATCAGATCTTACTATAAAAGCCTATATTCAACAAAACTTGAAAATCTACAGGAAATGGACAATTTCCTAGACAGATACCAGGTACAAAAGTTAAATCAGGAACAGATAAATGGTTTAAACAACCCCATAACTCCTAAGGAAATAGAAGCAGTCATTAAAGGTCTCCCAACCAAAAAGAGCCCAGGTCCAGATGGGTTTAGTGCAGAATTCTATCAGACCTTCATAGAAGACCTCATACCAATATTATCCAAACTATTCCACAAAATTGAAACAGATGGAACACTACCGAATTCCTTCTATGAAGCCACAATTACTCTTATACCTAAACCACACAAAGACCCAACAAAGAAAGAGAACTTCAGACCAATTTCCCTTATGAATATCAACGCAAAAATACTCAACAAAATTCTGGCAAACCAAATCCAAGAGCACATCAAAACAATCATCCACCATGATCAAGTGAAACTTCATCCCAGGCATGCAGGGATGGTTTAATATCTGGAAAACCATCAACGTGATCCATTATATAAACAAACTGAAAGAACAAAACCACATGATCATTTCATTAGATGCTGAAAAGCATTTGACAAAATTCAACACCTTCATGATAAAAGTCCTGGAAAGAATAGGAATTCAAGGCCCATACCTAAACATAGTAAAAGCCATATACAGCAAACCAGTTGCTAACATTAAACTAAATGGAGAAACTTGAAACAATCCCACTAAAATCAGGGACTAGAACAAGGCTGCCCTCTCTCCCTACTTATTCAATATAGTTCTTGAAGTTCTAGCCAGAGCAATCAGACAACAAAAAAGGAGGTCAAGGGGATACAGATCGGAAAAGAAGAAGTCAAAATATCACTATTTGCAGATGATATGATAGTATATTTAAGTGATCCCAAAAGTTCCACCAGAAACTACTAAAGCTGATAAACAACTTCAGCAAAGTGGCTGGGTATAAAATTAACTCAAATAAATCAGTAGCCTTCCTCTACACAAAAAGAAACAAGCCAAGAAAAGAAATTAGGAAACGACACCCTTCATAATAGACCCAAATAATATAAAAGTACCTCAGGTGTGACTTTAACAAGCAAGTAAAAGATTTGTACAATAAGAACTTCGAGACACTGAAGAAAGAAATTGAAGAAGACCTCAGAAGATGAAAATATCTCCCATGCTCATGGATTGGCAGGATTAATATAGTAAAAATGGCCATTTTACCAAAAGCGATCTACAGATTCAATGCAATCCCCATCAAAATACCAATCCAATTCTTCAAAAAAGAGTTAGACAGAACAATTTTAAAATTCATCTGGAATAACAAAAAACCCAGGATAGCTAAAACTATCCTCAACAATAAAAAAAAAGGACTTCAGGGAATCACTATCCCTGAACTCAAGCAGTATTACAGAGCAATAGTGATAAAAACTGCATAGTATTGGTACAGAGACAGACAGATAGACCAATGGAACAGAATTGAAGACCAGAAATGAACCCACACCTATGGTCACTTGATTTTTTGACAAAGGAGCCAAAACCATCCAATGGAAAAAAAGATAGCATTTTCAGCAAATGGTGCTGGTTCAACTGGAGGTCAACATGTAGAAGAATGCAGATCGATCCATGCTTATCACCCTGTACAAAGCTTAAGTCAAGTGGATCAAGGACCTCCACATCAAACCAGACACACTCAAACTAATAGAAGAAAAAAAACTAGGGAAGCATCTGGAACACATGGGCACTGGAAAAATTTCCTGAACAAAACACCAATGGCTTATGCTCTAAGATCAAGAATCAAACAAATGGGATCTCATAAAACTGCAAAGCTTCTGTAAGGCAAAAGGACACTGTGGTTAGGACAAAATGGCAACCAACAGATTGGGAAAAGATCTTTACCAATCCTACAACAGATAGAGCCTTATATCCAAAATATACAAAGAACTCAAAAGTTAGACCACGGAGACAAATAACCCTATTAAAAATGGGGTTCAGAGCTAAACAAAAGAATTCACAGCTGAGGAATGCCGAATGGCTGAGAAACACCTAAAGAAATGTTCAACATCTTTAGTCATCAGAAATGCAAATCAAAACAACCCTGAGATTTCACCTCACACCAGTGAGAATGGCTAAATCAAAAACTCAGGTGACAGCAAATGCTGGCGAGGATGTGGAGAAAGAGGAACACTCCTCCATTGTTGGTGGGATTGCAGACTGGTACAACCATTCTGGAAATCAATCTGGAGGTTCCTCAGAAAATTGGACATTGAACTGCCTGAGGATCCAGCTATACCTCTCTTGGGCATATACCCAAAAGATGCCCCAACATATAAAAAAAGACACGTGCTCCACTATGTTCATCGCAGCCTTATTTATAATAGCCAGAAGCTGGAAAGAACCCAGATGCCCTTCAACAGAGGAATGGATACAGAAAATGTGGTACATCTACACAATGGAATATTACTCAGCTATCAAAAACAATGACTTTATGAAATTCGTAGGCAAATGGTTGGAACTGGAAAATATCATCCTGAGTGAGGTAACCCAATCACAGAAAAACATACATGGTATGCACTCATTGATAAGTGGCTATTAGCCCAAATGCTTGAATTACCCTAAATGCATAGAACACATGAGACTCAAGACGGATGATCAAAATGTGAATGCTTCACTCCTTCTTTAAAAGGGGAACAAGAATACCCTTGGCAGGGAAGAGAGAGGCAAAGATTAAAACAGAGACTGAAGGAACACCCATTCAGAGCCTGCCCCACATGTGGCCCATGCATATACAGCCACCCAATTAGACAAGATGGATGAAGCAAAGAAGTGCAGGCCGACAGGAGCCAGATGTAGATCTCTCCTGAGAGACACAGCCAGAATACAGCAAATATAGAGGCGAATGCCAGCAGCAAACCACTGAACTGAGAACAGGACCCCCGTTGAAGGAATCAGAAAAAGAACTGGAAGAGCTTGAAGGGGCTTGAGACCCCATATGTACAACAATGCCAAGCAACCAGAGCTTCCAGGGACTAAGCCACTACCTAAAGACTATACATGTACTGACCCTGGACTCTGACCTCATAGGTAGCAATGAATATCCTATTAAGAGCACCAGTGGAAGGGGAAGCCCTTGGTCCTGCTTAGACTGAACCCCCAGTGAACTAGATTGTTGGGGGGAGGATGGGAAGGGGAACACCCATAGATAAGGGGAGGGGGAGGGATTAGGGGGATGTTTGCCCGGAAACCGGGAAAGGGAATAACACTCTAAATTTATATAATAAATATTTAAATTAATAAAAAAAAAAAAAAAAAAAAAAAAAACTCCTTAAATGTTATAGGCCCATAGATGTTCACCAAAGACAGAAGATAATTCCCTATTGATGACGACACCAAGTGCTTGAGATCGGTGATACATTAGACCCAACCTAGAACTGGCCTGAAAACTTCCTCCATGAGGACTAGGTTTTCAAGGTACCAGAAGCCACTATGTAAGCCTCCTAAAAAGGAAACAATCAAATATGCTACCCAGATATGATGCCAACGATGTATTTAAAACACAAATAATACCAGTATGAAGGAAAATACTAAAGGTTTAATAGTGGCATGTATACTTTATTGGTAACCAAGAGCTCTCTAATTGAATTTAAGACCCACATAATAAACATAAAATCTGTCTGGTACTGGAATTCCAGCCAACCACCCATTGATAGTGAAATTGTGGATCTTAGAGGATATCCTAAAGACACTCTTTTACTAAACCAGCAATGCCTAACAACCATCTATAAGCAGATGTCCTTAAAAACAAGTCTAGTCCTCATTCTGCAACAAGCAAACTTCTCTTTGTACAGACCATTACAGAAAACTACTATCAATCAGAATAGAGAACTGCTTAGCTCATTCCCAACTGATGTACCTTCAACACAACTCCCATAATCTAAGGCTCAAGAAGGATCATGGTGGAAGAAGGGACAGAAATATAATAGCAAGAGGGTCAAGGAGTATGTCTCTTATTAAAAATAATGTCAGCCCAGCAGTGTGTCTTGTAGCAGGGAAGACATTGCCTGGGACCTCCTGCCAATGCTGGGGGAGAGGTGGCTGGTGGGGTACAAAGCACCCTCAACATGGGGCTGCAGAAAAGAAGGGGTGTGACCCTGGGGCCCCATGGGGCACAACAGCTCCATCCCTCACTAACCTGCTTCCCCCTCTGAGAGCTCCCTTCCAGAATCCCCAGAGCATCCCTTACCCCAGGGTTCCCTTTCTTCCGCTCCAAAGGCATCATCGACTACCCATTCTTGGACCATTGGATTGAACAATGATTCCTGTCTCCCTGCTTGTTTCAGGGGGCCGGTCAGGCCCTCTGTCAATACCTTGAATTAAGTCAGTTCGACACACTAAAAGTCTAAGTGTAGAAGGGTAAGGTGACATTCTGCTTGAGACCAGGCTGAGTGAGCCCAGGACACACACACACACACACACACACACACACACACACACACACACCGTGCTTTCTTCCCGAAGGAGCTCAGTCTGCCTCTCATGGGTATAGGACAGAGCATGTCATCTTATAATGACAGTGAGAAGGAGCTGGCGCTAAGGGACAAGGTCGATGCTGACAGGAGACAGTGGGCACTTCTGACTCTCAATCTATGTTAACTCCTCAGAATAGTGTTCTGTGATGGCAGAGGAGGAAACTGAGGCCCAAGAAATGGGAGCATCTACACCAGGGGTTCAGGGCAGCCAAGGTCTGAGCTGGAGCGCATGCTCACATTCCTCTGATGTCCGAGCCAACCGGCATCTTTTAAAACTAAGCATTTATTTACTTTAAAAAAAACAATGTCAGTAAACCCCACCTATAAAGTCTCACCAATATGAGGTAAACGAGGACATCACCAACAGAAGGGTAAGGAGCATGAGGGCTCAGCCCTAATAGTCTTTCTCTTGCTCAGGGAAGAATGCACCAAATTGTGAAAGATCAAATAGCCATCCATGAAAAGATATACACACAAGTAACATTATATAAACAAAAACTGGGCAGGTTGTAGTTAAGAATACATATATAATATCTATGTAACAAAAAAGGGGGGCTATAAATTTGAAAAAAAAATGATACATGGAGGCTTTGTAGACAGCAAATAGTAACAGAAAATGATGGAATGATATAATTATATGTTTACCTCAAAAATTTTTAAAAAGAAATTGCCTGTGTATTGTTCCTTCAAACCTTTTTTCCTAGACTTAAAGCCACAATTCTGAATCAGTGATCATATACTTGCTTCATCTGTAGACACTGTCCCTCTGATCATTAAAGTTCTTTTTGGTCATTTTCCTTTCTGTATTTTTCTTTCTGTATTTTTCTACTGCCAGGTCCTCAAATTCAACAGTTTTTTTTTCAGGGGAAGTCTTTAATACGCTCCTAAGATTATCCAGTAAATATTTCATGACAACAATTATATTTTTCAGCTCTAAAAGTTCTATTTTGTTTTCTATTGATTATATTTATTCCCTGATATACATTTCCCTTTAAACCCCTTGACATATTTACCATATCTGTTTTAAAACCTTTTTATGCTAATTTCTTCTGATATTTCTATGTCTGATTTTTATACTAACTTGTTACCTAGCTACAGCTTATATTTTTCTGATTACTATTAATTTTTATGGACTGATGAACATCAATTGTTACACCACTTTTGGATGTCCACGTTTTATTATTTTCTTCTTTAAACAAGGATTTCTTTTGCTGATCAACTACATGACCTATGGTGCAGCTTGATCATTATATATCCTTTTAAATGTTTTTCAGTTTGTCACACTTAATGTTTTTAATCTTAACTTATTTACCTCTAAATTAATAAGTCAGAATTCTATATACTTATGAGATACCATATAATGTTTTAATATCATGTAATATGTACTATGAAATCACCACAATTTACTGATAAGGTAATAATTTTACAAAGTTATTTATGTCTTCTTATGAGTATGATTGAAGCATTGAATGTTTGATTGCTTTTAATTATAATACTATACCATTTACCATTTTGATAGTAAGATATGATTTACCAGCTAGCGTTGTTTGGTAGTTCTTGCCTTTAATCCCAACTCTCAGAAGGCAGAGGCATGTAAATCTGTGAGTTCAAGGCCACTGCAGTTTACAAAGTGAGTTCAAGGCAGCAAGAGCTACACATTGAAACCTATCTCAGAGAGAGACAGAGAGACAGAGAGACAGAGAGACAGAGAGACAGAGAGACAGAGAGACAGAGACAGAGACAGAAGGGAGGGAGGGGCGGGGAAGGATAAATGGATGGTTGGATTGATTGATTTACTTTAAAAGTGAAGTCACCTTCCTAAAGTCAGACAGCCAAAGAATAAAGTCAGGATTAAAAGTTGAGTATATTTTAAGATCCTATGTCCTATCCAATATGATCCTTTTAAAGCTATGAAAAAACTTGATTGATAACATGGGTACCACTAGTTAAATCTGTAGTGGTTAGAGCAGAACTTATTGGTCATTATGTGGATATGTAGAATTCAAAAAGGCAAAGAAGAAATCAAAGAAACTTCTATTCAGGAAGATTCTATGTGTGGAGCTGTGGACATGAAGACAGGATTGTTCTAGTCACAGCAAACTATATAGCAGAGCCAGTCTGGGTAAGATGGAAATAAGGCAGAAAAGTAGCAATGAAGGCCCATTTTGTCATTCCCCATTGAAGAAAACTAGGGCAAACCAATTTCTAAAGGCTTCATCCTACATCAATGCATACCTGGATCCGCCTAGGGCATTTACAGGGTTTACCACACAAACCTGTGCAAAGCACAGCTACCCAGTATATTACCTGTACTGCAATCACATTCGAGAGCTAATGGGAAACACATAATGTACCATTTCTAGTCCAGCCTTTTGTGAAGCAATAAATTCCTTTGAAAATACAGTACTTATGCAAATGTGATATCTGATAAATATCACATTTGCATACCATCTATGGTTTTCAGAAGCTGAGCTCAAAATCTTTTTTCCACTCTAAGATTCCAGCAACATCATGCAATAGCTATCAGGTAATATATCAACAACAGGCTTGGGATGGCTTGGGGTTCATCCTGTGAACATTGAACCAAAACCCATATGGATATGATCACTTAATAGGTTAAAATAGATTTATGATTAATTAATGCAGCGTATGCTTTGATTTCACACACAAATTCTATTCAGCCTTGTGCTGAATACACACCATCATAACCAAGGAATTCCCTCAGCCTAACCGGAGGGAAACATAGACTCATTCATTTAACCAGTAATAAAGATGTGCTTGCTGAGAATTCTATTATTTGTTAGACTTAGCTCTAGGAGCAGATGATGTAGTTATGGGTAAAGCCAAGCAAAGCCTCTGTTTCCACAAATTCCAGTGTGGGAAATATGGAAACAAACTGATCTAAGATAGAATACCTGGCTGTGACAGAAAAGCAAATAAAAAAATGATGGAGGCAGATGGGAGCTTCTTCCTGGATATACAAGGCATGGATAGCCTTTCTGAAGTTAGGCTGTCTAAGCAGAGACTTGAAGATAATGAAGAAGTGACCTTTGCATGAGTCAGGGAGATGGTGCCCCAGGCAGCAGAAACAGAAGTGCAACATTTGCAATGTAGAAGTTTGCTTGGCATTGAAAAAAAGAGCAGAGAAGACAGTGTATCTGCAGCATGATTAGAAAGGAGGAAGGTAGGAGATTAAGTCAGTGAGACATGCAACTTGCTTAATTGTATAGATCTGTGACACTTCTCTTTTCCACTGAGAGAGGGAGAACAGTAAGGGGCTTGAAGAGTGAAGTAACTCCCTGAAGTTAACTCAGTATCATTGCTTAGTGGGACTCCTGTACCTGCGTTTTGAGCATAGATTGTTGAACAGGGGACAAACATGAAAGCATCAATACCAGTTCAGAAACTACAGTAGACATCTAGGCAAAAGTAGAGGAGGGCTTGGGTCAGCTTGATTTCAGAATGAGAGGTGTGAGCGAGACTGAGTGTCCCAGCAATTATTTGGGTGCAGTTGCAAAGAGAGTGATATGTCTATCATTTACAGTCTTCTTTTCTCCACAGCTAGGCCAACTGACAACTTCTTTCGTGACTCTATAGGCACAGAGAATCACTCACAAAAATTAAGGAAATTTTGACAGTCTTGGTTAAACATTTCAGCTATGGGCAAAATCACATGCTCTCATCAAACATAAAGTGAGTAAAAGTTCTAAGATTAATTACCAATCTGCCCAGTGTCTATAGTTACCTACTTCTCTAGTTTCAAAGCCATTTTACTGCACATCTTACTTCACAGAGTCTAATTTTCATGATAGTTGTTGATTTGACTCTCAGTCTGCTTCATGCATTGTTTCAAGCAGTTTATATTCCTGCCTCAGTGCTTATGACAACTCTTGGTGTTAACCACTGTGATTTTGCCTGTACTAAGATCATACAATTGACTTAAAAGCCCACTGTTAAGGATCTAGGGCAAACAGCTAACCTAAGCTTGGGCAAAAACTATGGGACCTATATTGAACCACCATACTGAGTTCAAGAATTCAGCTCTCTAAGAGCTAAGAACTTGTAAACAAATACCTTGACCTAATTTTTTCCCTGGACCTCTTTGTCACTTCTGTCCCTGTACATCTGTGCCTATCTCATACTTCAACTGTGTTCATCATCAGACCTGCTTGGTGCTTTTAGGATGTCTACTTTGGTTTGGATTCATAGAAGTGGCTGTCTCTGATTTCTGGGTAGTTCCAATTAGGGTAGAGGTTCACCTGACAACTGCCATAAACATTTTTTGTTCTTTCACAGCAAAGCCTGGGTGATTCTTAGCTGACTATCCTTATTTCTTGACTTATCCCTTTACTGCCTCCCTGGACTGCTCAGTTTGCTTTCACCTCTGAGAAGGAAAAAGCAAGCAAACAAACAAATCACTTAACAGGACAGTTTTTCCTCTTTCTGCATTTTATCCTATGGCTAATAAAAGGTTCTGAAGGCCTTGGTAAGTAAGCTTTCAGACTACAGGAAAAGAGAACCAACTCTTTCCCCGAGGTTCCTACAGTGCAATCAATCTCTCCTCTCTCTCTCTCCTCCTCTCTCTCTCTCTCTCTCTCCTCTCTCTCTCTCTCTCTCTCTCTCTCTCCTCTTCCCTCCTATCCTCCTCTATCAACACACACACACACACACACACACACACACACACCCCTTTTGTTTTTTGAAGCCACACAGGCACACAGGCTGCACACAGGTGCACACATTTCAAAGTCTGTTCACATACATCTTCATATATTAGCCAAGTATTACAGGTGATTTCCTTGTTTGCAGCTGATAAAGCATATTTTAAGAGAGAGCTCTCAGCAGCTTTATAACTGTCTGGAATTGAATAATGATTTTAGGTGGCTCCAAGATTGGCCGAGTGGATGAGTATACGGAATGCTGGAGTATACAAAATGAGAACCATCAAGTGATTTATTAAAGACCATTCCAATGACAGATTCAAAATTGTTAACATAAAGCATACAACTGGAGTGATTAGAATATGTACTAGTAAGAGTTCATTGAGATGTATAGACTTTGAGTCTTGGCAAATACTTATTTGAGTGTCTACGTTAATCTAGTTGATTTTTTTGCAGGTCCTTTACTGTAAAATGATTATTTAAAAGATAGAAAAGGCCTTTGTTGCCCACTGCTGATCTGCAGCAATACAATTATGATTTATGAGTGGTTTCATGAAGCCCAGAGCTTACTGCTAATGGCTGTAAACAGAGAGAAAAATTAATTTTCTGTACAAAAAAAGACGAAAGGATCATTGTGGCATCTGTTTTAAAATAATGGCGGCTTTCCTTTCTAATGTTGTCTCCTCTCTAGTAAAAACAATAACCTGTACATAGTAGGCCAATTCATCTGCATGACACAGAGGACTAATGTGCCCCTGTCTGGAGGAGCAGCGGTTGCTTTATAGCAGACCCTGCTGCCATTAACAGGGGTGCATTTGGCTAGGCTCAGGAAGCTGGGCAGCTTTGGTCTCTTTGTAGTCAAGGAAACTGAGCATATTGGGGAAGCATTTTCCCTTTGCAGCTCTTCTATGAAAACAATCTCTAAGCAGCACTTGGCAAACCTAAGTGTGTGGTCGGGCCAACTGTAATCACTTTGTCTCAGGTTGTTTTCCATCTCCTGCCTCAAGATTCATTTTCATCAGATCCCAATGGCTCTGGAGATGCCTGAGGACCATTTTCTCTATATAGGTTCTCTGCTGCAACACAGTTCCGGGTTTCTTTCTCCCTCTCTCTCTCTTCCACACCCAAGCTAGTAGTTGATATGGACTTAAACGATACAAATGAAGAAAATTTTATGCAATATTGGCAGGAGCAAAATGAAGCTGGGAGGAGGTAATTTCTAACTGCTGGTACATTTCTAGGAGCCAGAGATGGATGATAGGTCACTAATGGATATTCCAGACTTGGATTAGCATACTGTCAGGTAATTCTGACTATAGTCCAACTGAGCCTAGAGAATGATTTTGAAGGTGAAGTAAGACAACACACATGGTGCTCAGTGTGGTCCCAGTGATAGTATGGACAGTGATTCAATCTCTAGGTCATGACACTAAGGACAGCCTTGGCAACCGGATCGCATACCTGCATCCTAAGCACAACACTCTGTTTCTCATGCTCCTGACAAACTACTGGAATTGCACAATTGTATATGTGCAAACTACATGAATCACAGCCAGAGAATGGGTTGAATGCAGGAAGAGGTCACAGAAAAAAAGTGGAGTGGAAGGATAGGAAGAGGAACTTCTGCAAGTTTCATGGCAGATGCAGCCTGAGTGCTGAAAGATGAATAATTGTCTCCAATCCTCTGAGGAAGATGAAGGATTGGAAATTCTGAATAAAGAGTGAGTATTATGGCTCTGTATCCTATGCATTTTATACCACACAGTATATACCCTGACACATACTAGTTTTTATTAGCACTATTATTTGTACAGTGAGGGAAAAACATGTTGTAGGGTTTTTAGTGGAGGAAGGAAAATGCAAGCTATTAGTACTTCAGGTGAAAGAAGAAAGGGAGAGATTCCCAGTGTAACCTCATACCCAAAGAGTCTTGAGCCTTTAAGGCTTCCCCACTTTGCATGTTCAGAAATCACCTTCTCAAGGCCTCATTCGTTTCTCCCATCACTCCCCAGAAGGCAGGTATTCAGAAATACAGCGGCTTGAGTAATGGTTATCAATGGCTTCCCCCATTATCTTTGTTTTGCAAAGATCCTGCACTTTTCCCCTGTAATGTTCTGTAGGGCTCTGTGGTATATTCTGATGTCAAAGCAATGTCTGTGTATATGAGATTTTTCCATTTAAGATGGAAATAACGAAATCCAAAACAAGTGTATCTCATTTCCCTACCAAATGCCAAAGCATGACATTTGCCTGCCTGTTGGTGGATTCTCTTGTTAGAATTACAAGATTTTGAAAATGACCTTGAGATCTTCAAGTAATCAAACATTTCATCTTCCTTTTTTTTAAAGAAAGAAGCAGAAGCTCGATGCTTAGAAAAGGCTATTTGTCCCAAATCACATATCCAGTAATGCAGAATGGTATTCAGTACTCACATTCCCATCCCCCTTCTCCCTTTTTTCTCATTCGGTTTAATTAATGTCACCAACAGTCATTTTATTGTGCATTAATTCACACTGTTGTTCTAATGTATTTCTCACCTTTGCTGCTAGAATATTACTAGGAAATCCATTGACTCTAAAATAATTTGATGTTATTTATTAGCTCTCTGATATAAAAATATTAAATCCAAAGTTTGGCTACTACAAAAGTGGCTGGTAATTTGAGACTCTTTCCTTGTCAAGAAGGAATTAGAATGTGATTCTTTGGAATGTGAACAACTTTCCACATACCTCAGCTCAAGTCTGAACTGTGAATTTTAATCTGTAATAGATTATCTACAAGAAAGTTAACTTCACCCTGTGTCAGTTCCTTCACCTATAACATGGAAGTGATGACGATTGACTTACAGGATAATCATGGGAATTAATAACATATCATTTTAAAAGATCAAAGAAGAGATATTGTCTTCATTTATCTTATGAGATTCAGATGGCATGAACTGATGGAAAATCAAGTTAGATGAACAGTGTCAATTGATGCTATGATAAGATGAATCTCTTGGGAATACATTTTGCTCTTAAGAATGCAAATAATTGGAAATCAGAGGAAATTTTGTAGTAGTAAAATCCAAAAATGCCCCCAAAATTCTTACTTCAAGCTATACATAGAGCTCCAAGGTTGCAACTTTCACAAGTCATTATTTGTATTCTCTTTTACTTTTTGGTGATGCAGCTCCTTTTGAGTCATTTTTTGCTCCTAAAAGCAAGCCCTCACCAATACTCCTGTCAGAAAACTTAAGAAAACTCACTGACTCATCAATTTGGATATTGGCACAATCATTAGTTTGGTATGTCCTGGGCTACCTTTCTGGAGTTAGTAGAACACATTTTTGTGATATCTCTTTATGAAATGTCTGTCACACATCATTGAAATATTTTGTAACAGTATAAGGCAAAGAATTATTTATTATAGTTCCAGAAACGAAAACTGAAGATAGATATATGGGTAGATTTTCACTTTTTATGGACAGAAAGACATTCTTTTTAAAATAATTTCAGTCTTTGTAGTATTTTCATATCTAATCTGTTCCTGTCTCTACTGTTTAATTCCCATGTCCATATTCCTGCTCTAGGCAACTCCACTTTGGAGGTAACATCTTGAACATATTCTCCTTTCATATAATTTCTGTCACCTACCTATCTCTCCTACCTCTCTGTTGTTGATTTAATTCATTACATCATAACCTAGCCTTCTTGGTTGAAGGAACCAGTAACAACTTTCTCTGAGATACTTAATGACCTTATACCACAAAAGTCAATGTTACATTTACTTGCCCCATTCCGTTTTCTTCCCAGCCTCTGAGTAATTGAGAACTATTCATTTGCCAGTGTTTCCTGCAAAACTTTATTTCCCTTGCATCTTGATCCCTTCTATTATCTTAAATGCTAATTCAAAGGACACCCCCGTTTTAAAGGAGTGTAGTAGAAACAAGTGATTGTCTGATTCTCTTCATTTTTGTGCTTTTTTTGGCATCAGTTGGTTTTTGTTTGTTTATTGGTTTTTATATCCCAATCACTGCTCACTCCAGGACTCCCCCTCACAAATTTCCTTCCTTCATCCCCCCTCCCCTTCTCCCCTAAGAGGGTGGGGACCCCATAAGTATCCCTGCCCCCTGCCCACTGGCACATCAAATTTCTGCAGGGTTAGGCACAACCTCTCCCACTAAGGTCAGGCAAGGCAGCCCAATTAGGGGCATGGGATCCACAGACAGGCAACAGCTTAAGGAAGAGCCCCAGCTCCAAGTGTTGGTAGACCCAGAAAATGAGTGAGCTGTCTATCTGCTACATATGATCAGGGAGGCCTAGGTCCAGCCCGTGTATGTTTTTGATTGGTGGTACAGTCTCTGAGAGTTCCCAGGCATCCAGATTAGTTGTCTTTGTTGGTCTTCTTGTGGAGTTCCTATCCCCTTATGGGCTGCAATTCTTCCTCCTATTCTTCCACAAGAGTCCTCAAGCTCCATCCACTTCTGGCTGTGCGTGTCTGTATCTGTCTGAGTCAGCTGTCTGGTCTCAAGTTGACCAGAGCTTATTTTTGACTGTTGAGTAGATATGATAAAAGAAAGAAGAATCAACCACCTACTTTCTCATAAACAAATCAGTAAGTTCTGCAGATTGCCTTCAGACAAATAAATGGTTGTTCTTTAAGAGAAAATGTGAACAGGTACAATGAAAATTTGGAAGTATGATAGAAAATAGAGCATATACAAACATAAAGTCTCTCTTTATTCAGGGAAGTAAAAGTCCAGACCATATGTTTAGAGGGATTAAGCTAGAAAAGAGGCTTTGGTAGGCTAGCCATCTGGAAATCTCATGAAAATGTTAATAAAACATGAAACAACTATGAATATTAACAGGAAGACTAGTAAAGGAACCACCACTCCTGGATGAGAATCAGTAACACATTATGGAAAATAGACCTCAGGAGGATAAGAAAGTGCTGGTGTAGCTCTCCTAGCTAACGCAAACATTCCCTAAGAGAAGAAGCTTATTTTTATAAGATTATTGAAACAGTGGTATCCAAGATATTAGAATGTCTCTCTCTAGGAACCTCATGCTAGAAGAAGGAAAAGCCTGGTGCCAGCAAAACGGGTAACTTTGTTTCAAAGAAGATGTCATGCAGTTCTGACAACTTGTCAAAAACCAAAGTGGAAGACACTGGATTTTTGTCTCATACAATAAACTAGTTTAGTCATTCCATTAAACTCTACCCTATAAAACATGTAGACTTGTGTCAACTAGAAATAAAAATTTAAACTAAAAAAGTTTAAATCTAAAAAAGATTCCCAACTTAAAGGGCCAGTAAATATCTTCAACAAAATTATAGAGGAAAACTTCCTTAACCTAAAGAAAAAATGCCCATGAAAATACAAGAAGCCTTCAAAATGCCAAATAGATTGGACCAGTAAAGAAATTCCTCCCATCACATAATAGTCAAAACACCAAATGCACAAAACAAGGAAAAATATTAAAAGCAGTAAGGGAAAATGGTCAAATAACCTATCAGAATTACACCAGATTTTTCACAGAGAATATGAATTTTTACTACAATAAAAAATGTGGCAGGCTGTACAAAGCTCAAGTCCACATGGATCTAGGACCTCCACATAAAACCAGACACACTCAAACTAATAGAAGAGAAACTAGGGAAGCAGCCTTCAACCCATTGGCACAGAGGAAAATTTCCTGAACAGTACACCAATAGCTGATGCTATAAGATTAAAAGTACATAAATGGGACCTCATAAAACTAAAAAGCTTCTGTAAGGCAAAGGATACTGTCAATAGGACAAAATGGCAACGAACGGATTTGGGAAAAGATCTTTACCCATCCTATATCTGAAAGAGGGCTAATACCTAATATATACAAAGACATCAAGAAGTTAGACTCCAGACAATCAAATAATCCTATTTTACAAAATGGGGTACAGGGCTAAACAAAAAATTCTCAAATTCCTAAAAAATTGTTCAACATCCCTTAGTCATTGGGAAATGCAAATCAAGCAACCTGAGAACCATGTCACAGCAGTCAGAATGGCTAAGATCAAAACTCAGGTGAGAGTAGATGCTGGCAAGGATGTAGAGAAATAGAAACACCCCTCCATTGTTGGTGGAAATGCAAGCTGGTAAATGCACTCTGTAAATCAATCTAGAGGTTCCTCAGAAAGTTGGAAATAGTACTACCTGAGGACCCAGCTATACCCCTCGTGGGAATACATCCAAAAGATTTTCCAACATAGAACAAAAACACAGGCTTGAGTATGTTCATCGCAGCCTTATTTATAATAGCCAGAGTCTGGAAACAACCCAGATATATTTAAACAGAGGAATGGATACAGAAAATGTGGTGCATTTACACGATAGAGTATTATTCAGCTATTAAAAACAATAACTACATGAAATTCTAGGCAAACGGATGGAACTAGAGAATATCATCCTGGGTGAAGTAACCCAGTCATAAAAGAGCACATGTAGTATGCACTCACTGATAAATGGATATTAGCCCAAGAGCTTGGAATACCTAAGAAAAAAATTCACAGATTATATGAAGCCCAAGAAGAAGGAATACCAAAATATAGATGCTTCATTCCTTCTTAAAATGGAGAACAAAATACTCACAGGAGGAAGAACAGGGACAAAGAGTGGAGCAGGGATTAAAGAAAAAGTCATCCAGAGGCTGCCACGCCTGAGGATCCATCCCATATCCAGCCACCATCAAGTCACTATTGCAGATGGCAAAAAGATTGCTTGCTGACAGAAACCAGATATGGGTGTCTCTCTTGAAGGCTCTGCCAAAACCTTACTGATATGAATAAAGATGCTTGCAGTTAACCATTGGACTGAACAAGGTGACCACAATGGAGGAGTTAGAGAAAAAGAATGAAGGAACTGAAGGGTTTTGCAACACCATTGGGACAACAATATCAACCAACCAAAGCCCACCTGAGTTCCCAGGGTCTAAACCATCAACCAATGAGTACACATGCAGGGACCCATGACTCCAGGCACATAAGTAGCAGAGGATGGCATTGTCCAGCATGAATAGGAGGAAAAGCCCTTGGTTCCATGAAGTTTCCCCAATGTAGGGAAATGCCACAGCATTGAGGTTGGATTGGTTGGTGGGAGTAAGAACATCCTCACAGAAGCAGGGAGAGGTGGAAGGGTGTTATAGAAGAGGAGGGAAGGGAGATAACATTTGAAATGTAACTACGTAAGATATCCAAGAAATATAAAATTAAAAAAAGACATTAGGAAGTTCTCATGGCAAATTTAAAAAGTACATCTGAAATGTCATTTTTTAAAAAAAGATAAAGAAACAATCCAAACGAAGACAAGTAGAAAGCAGAAATAAATCAGGGCTAATCAATCAATTAGGACAAAAACAATATAAAAATCAACCTAAACTAAAAGAGCTGGTTCTTTGAAAATCAACAGGATAGACAAACCCATAGCCAAATTAACCAAAATACAGAGAAACAGTATCTAAATAAACAAAATCAAGGATGAAAATGGAGACATAATGATAGATGTTGAAGAAATTCAAAGAATCATTAGGTTTTATTTTAAGAGCCTGTATTCCATGGTATTGGAAAACCTTAATGAAATGGGTGATTTTCTAGAAATATACCACTTACCAAAGTTTAATCAAGATCAGGTAAACTACTTAAACACGCTTATATCCCCTAAAGAAATAGAAGCGGTCATTAAAAGTCTCCCAAACAAACAAACAAAATCTCAGGGTCATATGGTTTTAATGGAGAAATCTACCAGACTTTCAAAGAACAGATACTACTAATAGTTTTCAAACTATTCCATAAAATATAAACAGAAGGTACATTGTCAAATTCATTCTATAATGACCCTGTCACCCTGATACATAAACCACACAAAAACTTAACATAGAAAGAGTAGTTTTGATTGATTTCTCTTATGTGATGCAAAATACACGATAAAACACTTACAAACTGAATCCAGGAACACATAAAAAAGATCACTCATTATGATCAAGTAGGTTTCATCCCAGGGATGCAGGGATGGTTCACTGTAAAAGAAAATCCATTAACATAATCCATCATGTAAACAAACTTAAAAATTACATGACCATCTTACTAGAAGCTGAAAAAGCCTTTGGCAAAACCCAACACCCATTCATTTTAGAAATATTAGAGATATCAGTGATACAAGGCATATATCTAAACATAATCAAAGAAATATACAGCAAGCCAATAGCCAACATCAATCTAAATGGAGAGAAACTTAAAGCATGTCCACTAAAATCAAGGATATGACAAGGCTGACCATTGTCTCCCTATCTATTCATTAGAACTTGCTGTTCTAGCCAAAGCAATAAGACAACAAAAGGAGATCAAGGGGATAGAAATTGTAAAAATGAACCCAGTCCCCAAAGAACATGCACAGTATATATTTACTTATAAGTTATTATTGGCCATAAAATACAGGATGCCTATGCTATACTCCATAGCCCCAAGGAGGCTAGACAGGAAGGAGGGCAAGGGTGCTTGATCCTCACTTGGAAGGGGAATGGAATGGTAATAGAAGACAGGTAGAGGGAGAAAACTGGATGGGAGGAGAAATAGAAGGACAGTGGAGGAATTTAGGGTTGGTTGTGAGGAGGGGCGGGGAGATGGCCTGATGGAAAAGAAGTCAAAGTATTGATATTTGCAGATGATATGGTAGTGTACATAAGCGATCCCACAAATTCTATAGTAGAACTCCCACAGCTGATAATCAGCTTCAAAGTAGCTAGATACAAAGTTAATTCAATGAAATCAGTAGCCTTCCTTTATACAAATGATAAACTGGCCAAAAAAGGAATTAGGGAAACAATGCCCTTTACAATAGCCAGGAATAATATGAAATATCTTGGTGTAACTATAACAGAGCAAGTGAAAGATCTGTGTGACAAAAGCTTCAAATCCCTGAGAAAAGCAATCGAAGAAGACCCCAGAAGATGGAACGATCTCACATAGCCTTGAATAGGCATGATTAACAGTGAAAATAACCATCTTACCAACAGCAATCTACCTATTCAATGCAATCTCCATCAAAATTCCAACACATTTTTTATAGATCTTGAAAGAGGAATTCTTAACTTCATATGGAAAAACAAAAGACCCAGCATAGTGAAAACAATTCTCAACAATAAAAGAACTTTGAAGGAATATCTGCCATCAAGCTGTACTACATGACAATAATGACAAAAAAAACTGCATGATATTAGTACAGAAAGACATGTTGATCAATGGAATAGAATTGAAGACCCAGAAATAAACCCACACACCAATGGACACTTGATTTTTGATAAAAAATGATACAAAGAAAAAAACAAAGCATCTTCAACAAATGGTGCTGGTCTAACTGGATGTCTGGATGTAGAAGAATGTGAATAGATCACATTTAACACCCTGCACAAAACTCAAGTTCAAGTTGATCAAGGACCTCAACATAAAACTGGATACATTAAATCTCATAGAAGAGAAAGTGGGAAATACCCCTGACAGTACAGGAGACATTTTTCTAAACAGAATACCATATGGCTCAGGCTGTAAGATCAACATTTGATAAATGGGACCTCATGAAACTATTAAAATTCTGTAAATGACACAATCAATGATACAAAATGGCAGTCTACAGATTGTGAAAGGATCCCTACAACTGACAGAAGGCTAATATCCAAAATTTATAAAGAACTTAAACACCAATTACCCAAATAACCCAATTAAAAATGGGGCACAGAGGTCAACAGAATTCTCAACAGGGGCATCTGAATGGCCAAGAAGCACTTAAAGAAATGGTCAAAGTCCTTAATCATCAGGGAAATGCAAATCAAAATCACTCTTGAGATTCTACCTTACACCAGTCAGAATGGATAAGATAAAAAAACTCAAGTGATAGCACATGCTGGCAAGGATTTGGAGCAAGGGGACTCCTCCATTGCTGGTAAAAGTGCAAACTGGTATAACTAATTTGGAAACTGATTCAGTATTTCCTCAGAAAACTGAAAATAGTTCTACCTCAAGATCCAGCTATACTACTTATAGGCACACACCCAAAAGATGCCCCAGTATACCACAGGGACACTTGCCCAAATAAGTTCATAGCATCTTTATCCATAATAGCCAGAAACTGGAAATAACTCAGATATCCCTGAACTGAAGAATCGATAAATGTGGTACATCTATAAATGGAATACTATTTACCTATGAAAAACAAAGACATCGTGAATTTTGCAGGCAAATGGATGGAACTTGAGAATATTATCCTGAGTTAAGGAAACCCAATCCCAAAAGGACATGTATATTCCCTTATAAGTGGATATTAGCCATAAAACACGGGATGCCCATGCTACACTCCACAGACCCAAGAAGGCTGGACTGGAAGAAGGGCACAAGCAAGAATTCTTGAGTCTCACTTCAAGGGGAATGGAATGGGCATGGAAAGCAGATAGAGTGAGGGAACTGCATGGAGAGGGGATCTGGAGGGAAGTGGAGGTTTCAGGTTCAAGTGTATGGAGTGGCAGGGAGATGGTTGGATGGCCATGAGAAAAAATGGAAACCTGCAGCTGACAGGGGAGTATGGGGCATCTCCAGAAAGGAACAGAGACCTGGGATAAGGGAGGTGCTCAAGAATCAATGGGGGTATCTTTAGCTGTGACTCACCACATTAAGTTTATGGAGCCAGGGGAAGCTGCCACCTGTAACTAGGCAGGAATCGTAGTGGAGCAATAAGGACACCAACACATCCACAAAACCTTATACCTAAAGCCTATCCTGTCTACAAGAAAATTGGGGATTGGAGATGGAACAAAGACTAAGGGAACAGCTAACCAATAACCAGCTCAACTTGAGAACCATCCCATGGACAATCACTGATACTCTGTAATGCTTGCAGACATGAGCTTAGCCTGGATCTCCTCTGAGAGGCTCCACTCCTCAGCTGACTCAGACAGATGCAGATACCCACAGTCAAACAGTGGATGGAACCTGGGGACTTTTATGGAAGAATAGGAAGAAGGATCACAGCTCCTAGGGGGATAGGAACTCCACAGGAAGACCAACAGAGTCAACTAACCTGGACTCTTGGGGCTCTCAGAGACTGATCCACTGACCAAAGAACATATGCGTGCTGGACCTAGACTTCCTCACACATATGTAGTAGATGTGCAGCTTGGTCTTCATGTGGATTCCGAACAACTGGAGCAGGGACTACCCTAAAAGTTGTTACCTGTCTGTGGAATATGTTTTAACTAGCTGGGTTGCTTTGTCTTGACTTAGTGGGAGATGTGCCTAGTGTCGAAAAGACTTGAAATGCCAGTGTAGGGAGATACCCAGTGGGCCCCCGTCAGCTAAGAGGAGAAGGGGAGGCAGATGGTTAAGGGTTGTGGGAGGGGGGTGACTGGGAGGGGGCAGGAGCTGGGTGTAAAGGAATGAATGAATGAAGGAAGGAAGGAAGAAAGAAAGGAAGAAAGAAAGAAAGAAAGAAAGAGAAAGAAAGTTGATTTATCAAACTAAAAAAAAAGAAAAAGATTCCACCTCACCTCAATTAGAATGGTGAAAATCAAGAATAAAAAAGACAACACATGCCAGTGTGGATATGGAGAAAGAGCACCTTTATACATTGTTGGTGGGAATGTATAACAATACAACCATTACAAACCTTTACAATATAAGAGGGGACAAACTGATATTGGTGGAGAAAGATGGAAAGGGAAAGTTGGTAATTATCTTAGGTAACAAGTGAAGAGACCCAAAGATTTGGGTTTTGCTAATGGATCAGTAAGTGAAATAGTTCTATCATGTTGTTCAAGATGCAGGGGATATTAGAGAAGCCTGGCTCCTTGCTGCATTTCAGAGGATGTTTCTCTCCTAGTCTTGCTACAAATGCCTAAAGGCATATAATTGGACTCTAAATCCTGTACTTCAGTCATGAGCAGAGCAAAGTAAGGAGGAAGCACATCTAACGGAAGATTATGCATGCCACAGCTGCATCCAGAGCCCCCAGAAATTTTGTCCCAGTTCCTGCCTGCTTCCTAGCCTAATTCTGCACACTGAAGCCATGGAAGCCATTGTGGCTGTTTTTAAACTACCTAGAAGTGGTGGGGGGAGTGGGTGATTTTTGTGTGTGTGTGTGTGTGTGTGTGTGTGTGTGTGTGTGTGTTTGTGTGTGTGTGTTTACATGTGTACTGCTAGTGTTATGTGGGGGTGGCATGAAACCTTCATAAAATTCACATCCAGTAGATTCAAGAGAAGGGAAGATTGGGAGTAGGAGAAAACAAAATAGACTTTTTTCAAGTCACATACTAAATCCTCCCCTAGAATATGCCAATTTAGTAGATGGACTTAAAGTAGACTAGAGATGCGAGAATTTGAGCTGAAAGGTTGGGGCCACTGGCCCAGAGGGTTTAAGGCACACCACTTCGAGGTGATAGCGTTGAGGATTTTCCGTTTCTAAATCTTTTCCTTTCAGCCTACAAAGAGGCCGGAACTCCCCACAGATGAGGCTTTGGAGTACTGCCAATCAATGACCCAAGCCATTCAGCCAACCCGCCAGAACACACTGATGACAAGAGGATGCTAATTACCAGAGATCTGTTTTCATATGGAACATGAAACTCTCTCATTATCAGAGGATTTGCATCAGTTAAATTATACAGATTCTCAATGATGACAGAATGTGCTCATTTTGATCTGGTTGTACTAATACTACATGGATGCCTAACCTCTTAATTGGCAGTAAAATGAAGACCAAAAGGATTAGTAAATACCCAAAGGAAGGTCAAGAGGAATTTTGGAATATTTTGTTTACATTAAATGGCTCAAGTAGAAAGGGAGTCCAGGTACAAACAGGAGTACAATCTCTGAGGAGACTTCTCCTGTCAGATCATCTTTAGTGAGGGTCTGCCATATATTAAATATCTAATAAATATGATCCCATTAATTGAAAAGGATAATTAAGTCCAGTATCAAGATCTGGAAATTCAGGCTCAGAAAGGGAAGTGACTTCCTAAGAGCAACAAGATTCAGTACTATGTCGAAAGCCCCTAACAATGCCACTATTGATATACTATTTCTGAACATAGTAGATGATTAGTAAACTACCAGGGAGTAAGAGGAGATGGCTGGCAGAGGAGCCCCAGTGTGGACTTTAACCCCCCCTCAGTTGATTTTCACCTTAGTCCCTGACTTGCTGACCAAAGGAAAAGCTGACTGAGGATGTGCTTTTCATATTCACTTGAATCTAAAATGTTTGACACATATTAGATGCTGTGCAGGATAAAAAGCCATGGAAGGGCCTTTGAAAATATGTGGCTGTATTATCTACTTAGTCAGAACCTCTCTCAACACCAGAATTGCATTTCAGGGAAGAGGATGGGAGAAAGCAAGTGCAAACTCTCTCTAAATTGTTCCCAGATCTTTAATATTCAGAGAAGATTGTTTGTTCTTGGGTTGGGCTAGGAAGACGGATGGCTGTCTCTGTACCCTCTGGCTGCCTTGCTTCCTGGCTGATGAGATTGCATGTCTGAATATAGTGTCTGTCTGTCTTATTTTTTCCCTCAAAGCATTTTAGGCTTCATATAATTGAAAATACAGCAATCTTCTCAGTCCCAAGGCTATGTCCCTAAGTGAGGGATTAAATTCAGAATCCAAAAGGGAAACACAGCCCATTGGTGCAAAGGAGGAAAGTTCAAGGATGAAATGGGGTCTCTCTCCCTACCCTGGTAATCTTCTTAACATTTTGTTTTTACTTTATGTGTGTAGGTACTCTGCTTGTGTGCATTTCTGTGTCCCATGCTTGCAGTGCTCACAGAGGCCCAAAGGGTCAGTCAAATACCTTGGAATAGGAATTATCGATGATTTGGAGCGCCGATGATGGTGCTGGGAGTCAAACCTGGGTCCTATGCAGAAGCAGTTACTCTTTTAACTGCTAAGCTATCTCCCTAGTTCCATTCCACATTCATAATTTTGTAAGGACTGTAGACTTGGAGGCCTCAATGGGAAGCTAAATTTTGAGCATGGATTTATTCATTCTATGTCACGCTTTCCTTCCTATAAGCCTGGTAACAATTGTCAACAGGTGTTGCCCATTGAAAGTAAAACTTGTGATCCAATACTATAAGTTATAAACAATAACAATATTTATACATACCTGCTTTTTGAGATATTTTCGTAAATGTAGCAAAAATTCCTCACATCAAAAATGCAAACTAAGGTCTATAGTTAACCTGATGTGTTCCCCATCTCTGTGCTCCAAGACTGCTGGGATGCCTGGTCTCCTGTGATGTCCTTTTAACTTAGCAATATAATCAGCCAAACCTAAAGGAAGACTACCATTCCTTGATTTAAAAAAAAGTATTTTCCATATTCAAGGTTTCATCACTGGAGAAAAATGGAGTTTTCAAATTTGTAGGGTTGCATACAGATAAGAAAAAGAGCTTTTAGAGCTGACATAATCCCAATTTAGTGGCTCTATTTGCGATCAGCAGAAGCTTGATATAGGTGTCTGTATTTCATAGCTTGCCCTTTAAGTAAGACTGTGAGCAGATGCTGATACAACCGAAAGCAGGAAGCACAGGTACCAATTCTAAACTACCAATAACATCTTTTCCTTTCAGAATGGAAGTTTAAACATGTATCTTGACTCAGCCCGAAGAAAGGGAAATACAGAATCTTATTTTGTGATTTTAGCTAAATTACAAAATCTCTTTGTACCTCACCGTATGTCTGTTAAATGTGGACAACAGTTTAAATGTTCAGAACTTTAAAAATCATTTAGTAAAGAATAGAGCAGCATTGCTGTTCTCAAAAAAAAATATGTCTACCACCACACCACTGTGAACACACTGGATGTCATCTGATCTCATGGTATTTAATCTGTGTATCCTTAGGAAGTGGGTGTGATCATTGCAAATAAAGAAACCAAGGTTTATAAAAATTAGTAACTTATGCTCAAGTCATGCACAATAGTGACTGCTTAAAGCTGGCTATGAACCTGGGATGGTGTTGGATTCCAGAACCCTGCTCAAATTTACTCCATTATTCTGCATCTCTAAGCAGGATAGAAAGGCCTGTATTTTATTTATTTATTTTTATTAAACTTATATCACAATTACTGCCTTCTTTCCCTCACACAGTCCCTCCCCACATTCCCCCTCCCCTTCTCTTATAAGGCAGTGATGTCCCCTTTACTCCCCCACCCTGAAGGCCCATATTTCCCACATGACAGGTCTGACTTGGTGCACCTTCTCTCTCCTCACCAGCACTTTGCTCAGTCATAACACTCATCATATGGGGCACCATTTTCCCACCTAGAGTGTCCTTCACTTGTACCATTGAGAGCAGAGAAGCTGCTCCATTCACTAATGCCTCTCAGGAGCTCTGGATAAATGTTGAGTAAACAAATAGATCCAGGCAAAACAGAAGGCATGGCTGGAAGTATCTGCCCTAAAAGATCCTGGCATCTTCCAAGTGCTCCATAGCAGTGTACCCTTCTGATTTACAGTGTACACTTTGAGGTCCAAATTGCACACTGGCCATACCGAGAGCTTAATGAATGCTTGCTCATTTCTTGCCTGCATTTTCTGAGTGCTCTGCCATAACAGGCCCTTTTTCCATTCCAAAGATCCTTTAATTAGAGAAAGTGTGTCTAAGCAAGCGAAAGTTCATTTTTCCTTTTTATCGGCATGTATTTTGTTCTATCTCCTCTTATAATTGTTGTTAGTCTGCCTCTTGAATTCATTTTCAACAATTAGTCTCCATGTTTTGTTATGCAATTTAGTTTGGTATGCTGGCTTGATGCTGGTTCGCTCCAAAATAACATTCCATATTGATTTTAAAATGTGGGGCCTGCATTTGTCACATTTATCAACTCTGTCAGGTACCAAACTGTTTTCTTCCTGTCAGGGCAGATTAATACCCAGGAGGCTTTCTAACAGATGTAAAATGCCCCCTCCTTATTGACAGCACATTGTCTTCTAGCCTTCGGTTCGATCTTTGCAAAGTGCTCGATAAATTAATTACCAGTAATTAAATCTTCACTTCAAACTGTTGGATCGTGGATATTTGCAGGTTTCAACATTTATTCTGAGCAGAAACTGAGGCCCAAACTTCAAACATGACTTTATCATTAATTTCTTCTCTACCTGATGAAGGCTATGGAAATGATTTTTTAATTTTAATGTTTTTAATGCCATAGACATGTTGATGTGTAAAGTTTTATTTGGAAGAGCCTATATTCTGTTGGCGAAGAGTATACAATAAATGGGGGGACTGGCTTATGCTCAGTAGTTGATTTCCATTTATTCTCTCCAAGGCACTGGAGAGCCTACGATTCCCTGAAGAAACTGGGGTCCACACGCTTTGCATTATGCAAAAAGGGTGATTACTGATGGTCTGTCTGCTGGAAGGTCATCTACAATGCCAGCTAATAAATCTCCAACGCTTCCCTGGAACACACACTTGCATCTTTCCCACACAAAGAAAAGCAATCTGTTTGACACTTTATTATTCATTCATTTCTAAGCCAAAGGAGCTACCTTCCTCAATCTATTCTAAGGTACATTTCAGTCTGCCTCTGGGGCTTTGAATACTGATAGATGCTTTCACCTTTTGGTTGGTGGAGAGAAGAGCAAAGAACTCTATGGGCCAAACCCAGGGGAGCTATCAATTCTCTGTAGGTGTATTGCATTCAGTATGTCACCTCTATCCATTGTAGTGAAATAAATAGGTAAATGTTGGGGTTGTACTGAGGACACAGACTATGGAGACAAAGCTAAGACTAAAAAGAAGTGGCTCGCTCTTTAGCATGAATTGGAACATGAGGCCTGAGCTTTCAGCTCTGTTATAGGCAGCTACTAGAGAAGGCATGGGTTTGGTAGGCAACTATTCTAAGAGCAGCCTGACACCTCTAAGTTACCAAAGTCTTGACATCTGGAAAAGGCACACCACTACCTCTGAGACCCTCTTGCTCCACTACCACCAAACGTCCAGCAGATTCTGGCCCCTTGTCTGTACACAAGCTTGACAATGTGACCTAATACTCTGCACGGAGGCTGTGCATGCAGGACCAGGAAAGTCCTGTGGAGAGGCCTTCTATTATATGAATGCTGGTTTAGTTCTGAAATTAAAAAGGAAAGCATTTTCTTTATACTCTGAAAATGCTGGCTCACATGTGGGTCACTAGTTCTGGATATCTGAACTATGGTTTCTAATGTTTTATTTTTCTTTCTCCGGAATCACTGTGAGCGTGTGGAATTGGCTGTAAGCATGGATCCCATTTTCCTAGACTCTGACTTAGAAGATCTGTGGCAGGGTTCAGAAACTACAGTTCTTAATGATCTGCTGACCAGATACTCTAATGATCTAAAAGGGTTGAACACAAAATGTTGAATTGTGTTAGTTTCTGACACTCATTGCAGCTTTAACCAACTCAGAAACTGAGGACAATGAGGCAGTTTATATAACATTGTACAAGGGTACAATGCCAGAGTTAAGACTAGATTTAATGTCTGTTGCCCTCCTTCCTGTCCCATTTCTTTCTTGTTAGAAAAGGATGGGGTAAGATAAGACAATAACCTCACAATTTTGTAAATGAGCACAGCCAGGTATGGATCTACAATGGCCCTTGGTAGATCAGAGTTGTCATTTCCCAAATACAGGACTTTTTACTGCATTGAAGTTTCTTGATTATTAATGCCAGCAGTACCTCAAGGATTTTAACAGGTTAAAAAGTCTTCACACATTTCCAAAAGTCCCCTGTATGAAGAGAACTCAGGATGGGGTAGGGGACTAGTGCTATCTCTAGTTGAGAACCATCCATAAAAGGGATCTATGGTTGATTGTTCCACCAAGGTAAACTGACTTTGAAGTTTAATTTTGCCATCTATATATTGGGACCTGAAAAACTTCCTAGACTCAAGATCTAATGTGTCTCCACCAGATCTCTTGATATCTCTTCTTTGGAACTTTCTAGAAAAGAGTATTCTGATCCTAGAACTTGAAGAGAAGCAGGACCTAGAACACTCAGGTCCTTATGCTCAATGGCTGTAGTCATCACAAGGCATGAATAACACTGTCAGTAACTAGATCCACTCTGAAAGGGAGCCAAAAAGGGGCTGATTATGGGGCATAAGCCCCACATCTGTAATCCTTCATCAATCACTGTATATTTTCCCATCTTTTCTTTGCATTTGGCTGTGTTAGTTTGTGGCTCTTGATTGACTGTGACAGAGATGCTTAGAGTGCAGAGATGAGGTGAACTCTCACCACAATCCTAGTGGAGCCAATTACCTTCTACAGTACCTAGCCACACTGCAGAGGCATTGCCTATGTCAGCTTCTTCTTTTGTGAAACTGGAAAGGCTGTGCTTGCTGTTTGAGAAGTAGTCCCAGTACTCCAATGCATTATGGGTACATTTCTCTCTATTTGCAGCAAATGGGAAAGATAATTTGAAGTGATAATATGGACTGCCACAGACCTTGCTTCACTCCCTACATAGCTAAAGGCTTGAATGCCTTTATCTTGGTCTACAGCTACCTCTGGCTTTAGTGGAGTCCAATAAGCCAACACTCTTGGGCTAACCTCAGGTCAAATGGTTTTCTCTTTAGAAAAAAAAAACACACAGGACTATCTCCATCTCAGAACTGCATCTGTATGACTTAGGGCAGTACCTTTGGGGCGAAAAGCACTGGGCTAATTTCTAGGATAGGCACATGCTTGATGAACAATAATCTGCTCTAATTGCCCTTTCATCTATCAGTTAATGCTCCTTCAAAGAGCTCTGCATCAGAGCTGTTGAGCAGTCATTGTTTCCTTTCGGCCCGTTTCAGAATAATTTGTAGTAGTCACCTGTGAGCAGTTCTTCCCTATGTGTATTTTTCTAGAACTCTGGGGCTGACAGAGATGGAACTACTATTACTTTAACTCATCACTTTACAGCTACAGGGACTCTCTACACTAGAGTCATCTGGCTACTAAACAATAAAGTAAAATAGGTGTTTGCTGACTACGAGTCCAGTATTCCTTCTATATTGACTCCAACATAATAAAGTCTCAAACTTTCAGCCCTAAAGAAAGCATCAAGAAGAGATGCCAGACAGAAGTACTTGTCACTTTACATCTTGCTGCCTGATAAAAACGTCTGGAGATGTGGCCTCATTCTGCCTGAACTTAATTGCCATAATGGCGTTCAAAAAGGTTCCTTAAGAGACTGACAATCTTAAAATTTCAGGTAGGCATGGATAAGGCAGAACTTTATAAATATGGGCTGACACTAGTCGAACGTTCCCTCATCTGCTTTTTTTGTTTGTTTGTTTTCATCATTTTAGAACCCTAAGAGTATTAGCAAAGCGTTGGACTTCGTAAGGATGGGAAAAGTAGACTGTAATTAGTACACACAGATCTGACTTAAACCTCGGGATGTCAGAGTATAAACCATTCCCCGAAAAAGAATCAAGTTCTTTCCCTCAGGATATGTGAGAAACAACCTCTTCAGGGTCAAAAATTGAAGTTGAAAACAGAAGGATTTGTGCCACAAACACCTCCGCTGGCTATTTCTAGAGATGCACACCTACTCCATGTTTTCCACAGGTAGTCAATATTCCTAGGTTGGCCCACCCTGAACGGCATTGCCATTCACTCACCTTCTCAATCAAGTCTGAATGCCATCCCTTTTTCTTCCTTGTATCCTCTCATCCAAGTTACAGTCTAGTACCCCTTCTTTTAGTTCTCTCTCTCTCTCTCTCTCTCTCTCTCTCTCTCTCTCTCTCTCGATCTCTATCTCTATCTCTCTCTGAATCACTTGTCTAGACTACAACAAAAATATTTTGTCACATTCTAAACTGGGCAAAGAGACTAGAACAGTGTCTTCAACCATGATTTAATTCTGCCCCTTTAATGCAGGTTCTCATGATATAGCCCAGTTCGGTCTTAAGCTTTCTGTTTATAACAAGCTGGCCTCCAAATTTATGATCCTCTGCCTCAGCCTCTACAGTGCTGGGATTGTGCATCACAGATGACCCAAAGATATTTTTAACTAGCCATTTATGAAAATAGCATGTTCACTGAGCTATGAACCGTGAAGAGTAGAGGCCAGATCTAAATTATCTCTATGTCTGCAGAATGGGAAAAAAGTACCCACTGCAAGTTAGATATGATAGTAAAAAGCTGCTTGGCATTCACAGCTGCATAGTAGTGCCAGCAGAACTTTGCACCTGTTCTGTGAACCAGAGCATCATCACTAGACCTCATTTTCCCATCCACTACAGTTAATCCTAGACACCCAAGCCTTTTGAACCCTTCCATGCTACTGTAAATGTTTCTTTTACATCCTGTGTTTTCTGGAGCCCGATCTTCTTTCTCTTTCTCTGGAGAAAGCCTTTCACGTGTCTTTATTTTCTTTCCAGAAACTCTATCTTTCTAGACTCAACCTATAGGCAGAACCAGTTTGGAATTAAAGGCCTCTGATGAGGCTACAAGGTTAGGTTATCCTGGTTTAAAAATTGCTTTCCATAATCTATAGTCAAAACTATCTTCTAAATGTATTCTAAAATTTCATGCTCAGTACCATGCAAAATTTCTTTCTAGGCAAATATTTTAACATCAAAATGAAATGTAGACAATATAAGAAATTGATCTGAAATACCAATTGAAAAAAACACCATCGAAGTCCCTCTGCACTCTCCTAGAGGTGAAAGAAAGAAATTGTGTGCATTCTGCGAAATAAAAGAAGTCAATGGCTAGAAACTTTGTGAACATTTTCCTCCCAATTCCAAACCTTACAGCAGCTTCCCAGTGTTTGCTGAGGTTGACGAGTGTTAAGCTCCACACTAGGCTTTACTGGTTTATTCCCATTCTGTATACAGTGGATGGAGGAGAATCTTTAGAGCACATCACATTAAAGATTACTTTATTTTCTAGAGAAGACAAAATTCACAAGTGACTAATTACCTTAACTAACATTACATAGCAGCTTATTGACAGATCCTATGTCCAAACCAGCCTTCATGTATGACTACACCGCACCTACCACTGGACAAAACAGTCCTCACACTCCAGGCTCAAAGCCAAAAAACATTTCCCCATGAGATGTAATGAAGTCTGGCCTCTCAGCCTGCACCCTGACTCTGTATGTTTTCCTGTGTTTTTTCAAAAGCACTGACATTTAGACTTTTCAATCAGAGAACTGTTCCTTTCTGTCACATCTAAGTTTCTCGGAGTAGCTACTTCTATTTGTTTTTACAATAAAATAAAGCCTTTAAAATTCAAAGCAGTTTTAAGACACAGAAGTAAAGCCTATCTCACATGATACAATAGATAACTATAGATAAATAAATCACTTACTTTAGTGTCCAAGAATTCTGGCTGTTTGGTACTGACTTAATAGATCTAGGAGAAAACAAACAAGAGAATTCAATAATGAGCACCTGTTATTTCCAATAAACTTGCCAGGAAACAACTAAGAGGGAAAGAATCAATTTAGATATAAATGACACAACAACCAGGCAGTCTAAGGGGAATGCTCGGAACTGCCCCAGCTTTGTCTGAAGTTCTCTGCCCTCCCTTGCCCTGCCTCTGCAACACCATGAGGATTATGTATTCTGTTACCAGTTGTAAGTTCTCTAGCTATGCAGAGGACACCTCTCTCTCTCTCTCTTTTCTGCCCTCCTTGGGAAAAGATTTATAACAATAATAATGATTCTTTTCCATAAAGCTGAATTTAGCTTTAATTCAACCTTTTGCAAAACTCCTTCACGTTTCTCATTGTGATCTTTTTACTTTATTCTTGCAACAGTCACATCAACTGGGCATGGAAGGAGTTATTACACTAGAGAATTGAGGTGACTGTGAGTGGGTACTGAGCCTGTCAAGGACAGAGACAGGGATAAGTAGCAAGGACGCCAGACACAGTCTCGTCCTGTTCTTTCAACATCATTTCATCATTGAAGGAGTCACCCTGTGGCAATCTCTTCTTTGTTCTTCATGATGAAATTTATGAGCATATATGCTCTAAAAGAAGCAATGAAAAGGTCACAGGTTGGCATTAATTTAATCCAGAGTTGACAATATGAAGCTCTAAAAAGAGATCATGAGACAGATTTATTCATTTATCTTTTCTGTTTGATGATACAGTGAAAAGCCATGTAGACCCTAAAATGACATTTCCCAGGAAAAATCTGAACACCAAAGCTTTGAAATTAGGAATATGGTTTCAAAGGCCAAGCAGCCAAATATCAGCCCCTTTATGCTATCTATACAAGATCTCTACAAATGGTAGTCCATTCGCTAAACTGGTGAAAATGTTATCAGGATAAATTATATGAAAAAAATCCCATTTTCAATTAAAATCACAACTTTCCATTGACACAAACATGGGTGTCAGTTTATGGTGAATGTATAGTCACTTTTCCACAACAATAGCACACATGAATAGTTGTAACAGAAAGTACAATATTACTTCCTGACTCTATATGGAAAAAAGTGTTGGCTTCATTGTTAGAGAATGCAAATACAGCCCAATTCATCTCAAAAGGCTCATTTGTTCATTATGCAGGAGTTATGTTCAGAATAAAAATTGCTGTAACTTAAAAGAAGACTAAGCATTACTGAAAGTCCCTAAGTAAGTCTGTGGGGGTGTGGATAGGACCCGGAGTTTGAATAAGTATTTTTCTTGCCTTGTTACTCTTTATGAACTTGTTCTTTAACCTTCATTATTTTTACAATGAAAAACTTACTATCATGATTTGTAGCTATCTTCAATTCCTGGCAGGCTTCTGTCTTCATCACTCACAATATAATGTCACCCTTAGTGCCAAAGTGCTAAAGGATAATGAATTCAGTATCTTTTAGCAGATACTTCAGAGACTAGGAATGTGTCTTTACTGTACATTTCCCATTTCCATCTTGTTCTTTCAGTGAAAATCACCAACAGATAATGTGAGATCTGGCTTGTGGGTTTTTTCTGAAGTGTGTCTATATACAATCATATGGGATAGTTTGGGACCAGGGGTCTCGAAACAGCTATTCCCTGCACAATGATTCAAGTAGTGGGTCTATATATCATAGTTAAGAAGAAGAATTAAGAGTCTACTGTCATCTTCTAGGAATTTGCTGGTGTCTGGAGAACTGTTGCATGTATATTAATAATGGCTGCCTAAAGAAGCAGAATAAAGAGCAGACAGATATCTGTTTATACTGCCTAGATCTATGGAGTGATTCATTTATTAAAGCATTTAACATGGTTATTGATGCTAAGGTCTCTCACAATCTGTCTGCCCTCTGCAAAGTTGACGTCCAAAAATAAATGGTAATGTAATTCATTCTGAATCCAGTTGTTCTGGAATTTTGGGATAAGTTATGGGAAAATCATGGCATAAGTCCTGTTGTAGGTCTGAAAGGCAGAAAGCTAGAAGTTCTAATGACTAATTTTACTGGAATCAAAATGTCTCATCATAAGCAGAGTAAATTCCCCTTCTGCCACCTTGTTATATAAAGGACTCTCAATGGATTAGATGTCCTGTAGCATTGAAAATGAGAATCTGTTGTACTGAGTTCAGAGATTCAAATGTTACTCTATTACAAAAGCACTCACACAGTCATATTCAGAAGTAATATTTAATACCTAACTGGGCATCTTGTGGCTTCCAGTCAAGTTGAGGAATAATGTTAAACATCACAACTAGATTTTGTCTAAAAGAGGCAATGTCTTCAGATGGACATTGGATATAGGGAGAAGAGACTATAAAGAGATATGAACTTTAATGTCTCCGAGGAGCTTAAATGCTCTGCTGGCCTCTGTACTAGTATTAGTTTCTTTGTGTTTCAGTAACAAAATACTTAAAACTGGATGATTTAAACAATAGATATATATTGCCTGCTGCCTCTGGATATTAAATATTAGAGATCAAAGCTGTAGCAGTGTTGGGAGATTCTGAGACCCTCCAAGGATAAATTTACTCTAGGCTTATCTCCAAAATCATAGCAGTTTTGTTGTTTTTACTGCAATTTTACAATTGTAAAATTGTAATACAATTTACAATTGTAAAATTTACATTGTATCAATGCAAATTTATGCTGAAATCTATCCTTATATATGAGGAAATTGTATCAGATTTATGCCTATCTTTGGTCAAGCACAATCTTGCCTTCATTAGTCCTATCTGCAAAAAAATACAATTAGTATAAGACCAATTTCTGCAGTTAGGTTATTAACACATAAATTTGAGGGAGAGGCATAGTCCAACATAGATCACCTTCTCATCATTCATCTCTGCTATATTTTCCTTATCCCCAACTCTTCATGGATATACTCCTGTACCTTAAAGTATATATTCTATCATTATTCATATATATATATATATATATATATATGAAATTACACTCTGCGGTATTTAATGGCTGCTTCAGTAAGACAAAGAGAATACTGTAAGTATTCAAAAGTATACAAAAATTTCATACAGTTATTTTATGTACCATATTATCCAACCTGGTCTACAGGATGGACAATCAACAGTAAGCCTTGTTATCATTTCCCTATAGAGCTTCCACATTTAGGTACCGTTGGTCTTAAAGCAAAGAGGAAAGATGAACACTGTGGCATAGCTACATTTCTTTGTCAGATGCTCAGCAGCTATAGATTTTCTGTGGTGTTTGGGGAATCTTGCAGATTCAGACACAATGACAAGACTATTTACATTATGGGAAATAATTCGAGTGGTAGAGACTGAGAGGATATAAAATTGGGACACAAAAGGAAAAAGAAGTTCAATCCCAGTAGAGATGAGAACTGGGGGGAAGGAGAAAAACAACAGCAAGTACAGAAATGAAATGGTAAGAGTAACTAACAGAGAAACAATGCTGCACCTCTTTCGTGCTTTAGGAATATATATTGTTATAAATGGCTCAGATGTGAATTCTAATTTACCTTTTATAAATCTTCCTACATCTATGCCTCTCCATGTAATTACTATAGTACTGAATACTCAATTACATGCTACTCAGTACTCTCAACGGATATTTCTCTTTATTGGACAATTGGCTTCGTGAATGCAAGATGACTATCTCACAGTTTTATTTTAATGTTCTCACTGCTCATATAATGTTAAAACATGTAGTAACTTCTACATAATGTCTATAGATTTAAAACAGTAATAGTTGCTGAAGTTTTGAAGAGGATTATCCATCCTTACAGAAGAACTAGTAAATTTATTGTACTGGTGCTGAGCATGAAAGGTAATTTCTGTATAAATGGAGAAACATGATCTGATAAGCTATCATGATCTGGGTGCCATCTCAAAAGATACAATATTCTTCATGGTACACTCAAATTTTGTTCAATAGTAGTATTCCCTGTGTCATTTTCTTAATATTTACAATGTGCTAAATGTTACATTAAATATTTTGCATACATAAATTCATCTTATCTACCACCAACTATATATTAAGTGATACTATTCCCATTTTACAGGCAAGGATATTGAGGATAATGAATTGAAGTAATTTGTCCATAATCTCAATAGGAGGTGACAGATTGACTCTAGAGTTAAAGATAGACTGAGGCATTTGAACCTATATCTAATTTAGTTGATAAGATAAAATGGCTTGGGAGACAGTAAAGTAGAGGGTAACTTTATGTAGGAGTCACACTGATACATTTTCATATCTCAGATCTCTAGCTTAAGTGATACATGACATTTCTGAAGTAAATTCCTTTATCTAACTTTCAGTATCCTCATGTGTAAGATTAATAATAAAAGTTCCAGCCACAAAATGGCATTTATGGAAATCAAATAAATACAAGTAAAGCACACAACACAGTACCTGACTTACAGTAAACAAACACAAACATTATTTTTATGATAAATACATGTACTAAACAGACAATTGCCGGAGTGATATAATCATTGGCTAGTTCAGGATCAATACATGCTAAATACCAGGAAGCAGCATTCCTCTTATATGTTTGGGTTTTGTTTTTCTTTTTTCTTTCTTTTCGTTTTTAAGATGACATTACCCTTTAACAGGCAATGATATCCCTATTAAGAACTAAAATAAAAAAAAAAAAGAGGCCCAGTCCTAGGACTAGGCTATCTTTTCTTGAGTTGTTGTTCAATAGGGTCCTGTAGACTGCCAAATATCACAGTTTTTTCCACAACCCTTGGTTATACTCCAGACCTTAACAGTAAGACACTATTGCTGAAGGTACATGCTCCAGTCATGAAGCATGCTTAAATTAAGTTAGCATGGACCTGAAAGCTTCTTCTCTATTAGCTAAAATGCTGAAAGATGCTCTGCAGGCTCCCGGAGGATGAACCAGATGTGAACCTTGGGATGAGGATGAACCAGATGTGAACCTTGGCAGGTACAATACTGACCAGCTTGGAAAGAGAGCCACTTTTTAATAGTGACATAATAGTGGCCTGAACACCATGGGAGGAAACATTCCAATTCTGATGGGATTTAGGTTCTACTCCACAGAATCAAATAAATACCTGACACCATTATTGGGCCAAAAAACCTATGTCAGACAGAATTTTGGTGCTAGGAGTAAAATCTACTGCTATTATTGTGCTAAACAGGCATAAAATCAAAGCAACTACTAATAAGTAATCATTATCCCCGTTATTCCACTCATCTCTCAGCCCTCATCAGAGAAGCTTCTTTTACTGTAGATGGCTATTAACACAGAGACCTACAACTTGTACATGTTCAAAGAAGAAGAGAATGTGGAGTGCTCAGCCTTTCAAGGCTCTGCAATCACTGTGTAAGAGGAAGCAGAAGGATCCAAAAAAAAAAAAAGCCAGAGGAATTAGATGACAATGGAAGAGTAGTTTCCAGATACAAGAGCTGCTGCATATATGAACTCAGTATTTATGACAACATTCATATAAGACCTGTGCACATTCAAGTCCGACAAAATACCCATATGAAGGTGTGGAGAGCAGGGTCACAAGGTCTCAACCCTGGCTGAGGAGTTACTTATAATGGATGGCTGTTGGATGAAATAGAATGATATTTTCTGTGTTTTCATTTCAGTGTTTTTAATTAAGATGTGGCACCCAGAAAATAGAATATGTCCTAGTGGAGAGCCTCATATCCAAAGCATATAACCAGTTCTAATTGTACCGGATGGGTGGTGTGGAATGGAGTATCTGTGAGAAGATAAAGATGGGGTTGTTATGACCAAGATACAACATATAGAATTCTCAAAAGAATTAATAAAACATGTTAAAAATTGAAAAGATGCTGTCCCATTTGGGGTATTAGTACATAGTGGTTATGCTTGTGTGAATGCTGACAACACAGTGATGGAGGTGTGGATTAGATTTGATATTCTGAAACTTTACTTTCATTGTGGCCTATTTTAAAGGATAAATAATTCATAATTCATAATTCATAATTCAAAGGGGTAATTAACTTATTGAAACTTTAAAACAGGTGATCACTTCACATTTCATCTCTTCAGAAAGAACAGCAGTTCTCAACCTGTGAGTTGCAAATCCTTTAACAAACCTCTTATCTTCAGAGATATTTAATTATAATTCAAAACCGTCAGGAGCCATCTAGGACAGGCTAAGCCTAGCAGCTAGCTTTCCTGGAGATGGTTTATGCATGGTCTGCGATGGGTGAGCTCTATGAGGCAAGTTCCCCAAGAAACTTCACCTCAGGATTGATTCTTGCAGCTGATATACCTTTCCTGTTATTATTAAATTTACATAACAATCTCTGGGCACTAGCCCACCCTATTGGGCAGATTTCTACAGATCAATGAAGATGTGATGTTTTCTAGCGATGCTCTAAAGAAAAATACATGATTTCCTAATTCTTAATGATGATCCTGTACGAATTCCTAAAATTATACTAGTAATTGTTAAGCCCTTTATAACAGGACTGCTATTAAAGTCCTTTCTGATATGGATACTGTAATGAGACCTCTGCCAGTCTTCAAGTGCCATGAGTTAATTGCTTCTGAAAAAGAAAACAGGCATTTACAACTTAGAAAAATTCCAAGAGGTTGCAAGATGATTAACCAAATGTCATTAAAGGGAACTAATGATTTGTTATAGGTGCAAGGACAGAAGATAAAATATTGACTGGATTTATGTATATAAAACTTGAATGATAACTTAGTCACAGAAATTGTGATTTTTGACTCTCAATGAACCTGTGGAGCCAGTCCAGAAAATAAATGTCTATTTCGATAACTATCCTTAGTGGAAATGCACATACACATCTCCGTTGTAAACTTCTTATTCAATATAGGACTTGAATTCATGTTTGAACATTTAGTGAACTTTTGAAAAAAAATGCTTGAAAACCCCATGTAATCTATTCCCCTAGAAAAGATACAAATAACTAGGAATGATTACATTACCTGGCATTATGTCAGAGCAGCAGAAGAGAGCGAGACATAAAATAGAAGTGGAGAGCAGAATTAGGAGGAAGAAGGAGGACAGCAGAGTAGAGTAACTTAGAAATTGAGAAAACAGTGTAGAAATTAAGAAAGCAACTTAGAAATTTAGAGAGCATATAATCTGATAGGACTTCCCCCCTTTTATTTTCCCTTAGAAATAAAGATTAGAATCAATTTTTAAAGTGTCTTTTTTTTTCCCTTCGTGCTAGCAATTCTCCCTACCTGACATGAAGGTGAATAAACTCGCAGCCTTATAAAGCTTGCATTGAAGGCCTGTGGAGAAAATAACATAGGACCTCTTTACTTAATCCCCTGCTGTCAATAGACAGGTGCTAATTCAACCACAGGCTTGCAGCTTCTGGCTTCAGAGTAACTTAAAATCAAGAGAGGTAAAAGTTTTTATTAAATAAAAAAGCAACCCTAATTACTTGCAAGACCAAGTCTTGCCCCTGCCAAAACTCCTTCCCCTTAATGACTTTTAAGAAAGACCCAGAGCTCCAGAGCTGGCCTCTGGTAAAAAAGAAAAAATAGCAAAATTACAGTTATGAAGTAGCAACAAAAATAATTTTATAGTTGTGGGGTTCACCAAAACATGAAGAACTGTATCTATGGGTTACAGTATTAAGAAGAGAGAAAACCATTAACCTCTTGTAAAGAAAAGAAACAAGATCAATTATTTTCTGGGATCCCATAGGACTTAGCACATCAGACAATAGAGCATAAATTAATTTGCTACTGTTTCTTAGGAGAGAGAGAGAGAGAGAGAGAGAGAGAGAGAGAGAGAGAGAGAGAGAGAGAGTTAGTTTTGTAATTTGTAATTAGTCCAGTGTTTGTTACTGGACTGCGGTTTTGTTTTTCTCTACTTCTTACTTCTTACAGCAAGGAGACAGAAGAGATCAAAGCGTAGAAAGCGTAACTGAACCAACGGAGTATTTTTTTATTTTATTTTACATTCTAGCCATTGCCCCTCTCCTGGTCCCCCTCCCACAGTTCCTCATCCCATTTCTCCTCTACCTTGCATCAGAGAGGGTACTCTCCCCACCTGACCTCCCCCTTCCCAGGGGCCTCAAGTCTCTCCAGGATTAGGCACATCTTCTCACAGTGAGGTTAGAGCAGGCAGTCCTCTGCTACATATGTGCCTGGGGCACATATATGCTGCTTTGGTGACTCAATCTCTGTGAACTTTCTGGGGTGCAAGTTAGTTGAGACTGCTGATCTTCCTTTGAGGTAGCCCACCCCTTCAGCTCCATCAAACCTTCCCCAAAATTCAATCATTAAGAGTCCCAGACTTCAGTCCAATGGTTGGGTATAAGTATTTGCATCTGTCTCAGTCAGCTGCTGGTAGGTCCTCTCAGAGGACCACCAGACTAGGCTCCTGTCTGTAAGCACATCATATTAACATCAGTAATAGTGTCAGGCCTTGGTGTCCTGCCATGATATGGATCCCTAGTTGCGCTGGTCACTAGACTGTCCTTTCTTCCTTTTCGGCAGTCTCTTCTCCATTTTTGTCCCTATAGTTCTTTTCGACAAGAACAGTTCTGGGTCAGAAATTTTGACTTTTGGTTAGTAACCCGTCCTTCCACTTGAGGCCTGATCTATCTACTGGAGGTGGACTCTTGGAGTTTTCTCTCCCCATTGTTTGGCATTTTGGCTAGTGTCACCCCCACTGAGTCCTGAGAGTCTGTCACCTCCTGCATCTCTGGTACTTTCTATAGGGTCCCCCCCCACCTCCTGCCTCCAAGGCTGCATATTCCTTTATTCGTTCTCCTTGACCGCTGGGCTTCTTTCCTGTCTGTCCCAGCCTATACTTGTTTCTGTTCCTGTTTTCCCCTCCCCCTTCCCTTTCCCACCCAGATTCCTCTCTCCCTCTTCCTCCTGTGATTATTTCCTTCCCCTTTGTAAGTGGGATGGCAGCATCCTCACATGGGCCTTTCTGCTTCTTACACTTCTTATGGTCTGTGGGTTGTATCCTACATACTCTGTACTTTTTGGCTAATATCCACTTATCAGTGAGTACATACTGTTAACATTCTGTCTAAGCTCCACCTCCACAATTACCTGGCAATAGCCAGGCATGTCTGACACTATAAAAGGGGCTGTTTGTCCCTTCCTTACTCTTTCTTGCTCTTCTCTTGCCCTTGCTCTTGCTCTCTCTTGCTCTTCCCCTCTTCCCCTCTGTCCCCTCTCTCCTCATTCACCTCCCCCCTTCTCTCCACATGTTCATGGCCCGCTTCTCCTCTCCTTC
This sequence comes from Rattus rattus, assembly GCF_011064425.1. Lineage (NCBI taxonomy): Eukaryota > Metazoa > Chordata > Mammalia > Rodentia > Muridae > Rattus > Rattus rattus. The sequence goes on from NC_046156.1 coordinate 114,762,859, forward strand.
TCTCTCTCTCTCTCTCCCTTCATCCCTCTCTCTCCTCTCTCTCTCTTACAACCCCCCCCTTGTCTCCACCATTCCAATAAACATCCTTCACATGAGACCGTGTTGGTCTGGTGTGGTTTGTCTGGACCCTAGCCACGATTTCTGTCCCAACATATACCATGCAAGTCTTTGGGGTTTCGGTTACCTCACTCAGGATGCTATTTCCTAGTTCTATCCATTTGCGTATAAAATTCATGATGTCCTCATTCTTAATAGCTGAAAAATATTACATTGTGTAAATGAACCACATTTTCTGTATCCATTCTTTGGTTGAGGGATAGCTTCTGGCTATTGCAAATAAGGCTACAATGAACATAGTAGAGCACATGTCCCTATGCTATGGTGGGACAACTTTGGGGTATACGAATAAGAGTGGTATAGCTGGGTATTCAGGTAGAACTAGTTCTAATTTTCTGAGGAACTGCCAGATTGATTTCCAGAGTGTACCAGTTTGCAATCCCACCAGCAATGGAGGAGTGTTCACATCCTTGACAGTATATATTGTAGCTTGAGTTTTTGATCTTAGCCATTCTGATTGATGTAAGGTGAGTCTCATAGTTGTTTTGATTTGCATTTCCCTGATAACTAAGGACTTGAAACATTTCCTTTGGTGCTTCTCAGCCATTCGAGATTCTTCTGTTGTGAATTCTTTGTTTAGCTCTATACTCCATTTTATAATTAGGTTATTTGGGGTTTTGGAGGTTAACTTCTTGAGTTCTTTATATATTTTGTACATTAGCCCTATATTAGATGTATCCAGGATGGCTAAAACAATTCTCAATAATAAAAGATCTTCTGGGGAAAATCACCATCTCTGACCTCAAGATGTACTACAAAGCAATAGTAATAAAGACTACATGTTATTGGTACAAAGACAGACAGGTCGATCAATAGAATTAAATCAAAGACCCTGAAATAAACCCACCCACCTATGGACACTTGATCTTTGACAAAGAAGCCAAAAACATACAGAGGAATCAAAAAAAGCATCTTCAGTAAATGATGCTGGTCTAACTGTCAGTCTGTATGTAGAAGAATGGAAATAGATTCATATTTATCACTTTGCACAAAGCTCAAGTCCAAGTGGATCAAGGTCCTCAACATAAAACCACTAAATTTAATAGAAGAGAAAATGGAACAGAGCCTCGGACTCATTGGCATAGGGGAAACCTTCTTGAACAAAACACCAATGGCCCAGGCCCTAGGATCAACAATTGACAAATGGAACCTCATAAAAGTGAAAAGCTTCTGTAAGGCAAAGACACTGTCAATAGGACAAATCAGTCACCTACAGACTGGGAAAATACTCTTCACTAACCCAAAATCTAATAGAGGGCTAATGTCCAGCAGAGTGTTTTTTGATGCTGCTCCTTGCTTGTGCCATAGCCTGTCTGAAAGCGGAGAAAAGCTGGCTTCTGTGACTCAGGCCTGTACTATCACCACTTGACGGAATGAGACTGAAGGATCACTTATGGCTTGAGGCTATCTGTCTGAGATCTAGGAAAACAGGAGTCACAAAATGATACTGTCTCAAAACAACAACAACAACAACAACAAAAATATTACAACATCAAAAGCATAGCAGCCTCTGGACTGAGCATGGGGAGCTTCATCCAGTACAACGATTATTAAGAACCTCATGGCCTCCTCAGGAAACTGCAGCTGCCATACAGCCAGACGCTACATGTTTAAAAAGAATATTTATACAATATATAGATATATAGATATAGGTACATATAGATATATAGAGATACATATATGCATGAAGCTATGTACATAGGTATATAATATCTTATATTCATATATGTGTGTCTTCTTAAATTTGGTCAAATAAAGATTCCAAATACAATCTAAGATTTTTCACTGTTCTCTTGAATCATTGAGCATCAATAATCAGTTTCATGCCTAAGTGTTCCCAGGACATTTTCTTCTAACTAAGGTTCTGCCCTATATAATCATGATAAATCAACAGAATCAAGAAAGTCATACTGATATGTAACTGAATTCTAATCCTTGGATACCATCCAAACTACAGAAATTGCCTTAAGAATGCGCTTTATAATAAGATGGGCCAGTTTAGAGCTATGTGCTGTACTTACCTCAGAAGTTGATCTTTCCTGCTTTCAAAATCTCAGCATTTTGAGCACGTCAAACAAGTATAGTCACTTTAGAGACTGCCCATCAGTTTGGACAATCATTTGTTTCATTATTCTAAGATTTAGGTTGTACATCCTTGGCAGAAATAACACCCAAGTTAGGTTGTGTTCTCAGTGAGTGCATCCTATCTCTTGGTTTATCGATAATCAAATATCATCCCACAAGTTGTGAATCAATTCTACTAGTTATGACAAATCTACTGCTAGCATAGGGCAAATGTCATATACAACATCTCACAATGGTATTAAGTATGAGCAAAGTTGTATCGAAGAGACATACTTCTAGAATTATCATACTAGAAGCCTGGTCTGGAGTCTGCCTTTACAGCTTTTGCCCTAATGATTACTTTACCATACCAATGTGGCATTCCTCCAAATATTCAAGGGTACTGTCTCACTTCTGAGCCTTTGCCCATACAATTACTCAAGTGCCACATACCCATTCCACAGCTGACTATCTCTCATGTCAAAAGCTGGCTTGTCCTTTAGTGGGAAATTCAAATACTTTATTCTCCATGAAATTTTCCCCTACCCTACCATTCCTAACTTGAAATTTTCCTTAGCATATTATGCTTTATACTTTAATAATAACATTATAGTTATATAAAATTTATGCAATATATTATGAAGTCTTTGTATCTAGACAACATTATCCATCTCTATTTTGTCCCTAGTCTATCCAAACTACTATCTATAGTTACCATAAAATATTCAGTGTTATATATGGATTAGATATTATTCTACATTGTTTAACTCTTTAATTTTTATACTTGAAAGGTAAATTGGGTGTTCTTACTATGATGCCTATTTTTAAAGAACGTAACTCAAATTTTAAATGAATAAACTTTAATACAAAAATCATCTAGTTAACTCAGAAAATATTTGATAAAGATTGATTCAATCCTGATGCCTTCTAGCCCCAACACAAAAAGAAGCACTGTTTTATATAGGAAGTACTATATGAGTGGGGAAAGCATAAGAAAACATTAGAAGAAGCAAGTTAGAAATGAAGAAGGTTTGGTTGGAAATAGAAAAAAAAAACCACAACTGATTGTAGAAACCACAACACAAAGAAATAAATGGAGACAAACTGGCCCAAGACTCAGTCAAATTCAAAGCATCTTAAGAATAGTTCAGTAAAGTGCCCTATGTTAACAAGGAAAATAAAGATCTTTGGGGTCTTGTTCTGATTCATTTATCTTGCTATAGTAAAATACCATGACAAAACCCAACGTTAGATAGAAAGAGCCTTATTCAGTGTGTAGATACTCTTCATTCCCAGTTCACATTCACATTCACATTTACAGCTCAGTACTGTGAGGAAGTCAAGGCAGGAACCTCAAATGGCTAGTTGCATCATATCCATTATCAAGAGCACAAAAAGAAACAATACATACATACTCACTTAATTATACTCAGCCTGATTTCCCTACCCTTGGACAGTTCAGGATCTCCTGTCTAGAAAATGCTGCCACCGACTTTCAGGCTACATCTTCCCACATCAACCAAGTTAAGACGACCTTCCCACAGACATGCTCATAAGCAATACAAAGTAGACAATCTCTCATCGAGGCAATTTTCCCAGGTGATTTCTAGATTATATTAAGTTGAAAATTAAAGCTAACCATCACAGGTCACCTACATTTAAGTTGCCTCCATGGTAGGCTCTACAAGGACCATAAGTAACACTGAAAGTGTAGTGATCGATGGTCCATATGTCCAACTTGGGATGAGTTGCTCTTTGCAGTATACTCAGGATGGACAATCCAGAAAACTGGTGTCTGAGTCCTAAACATGCCATATGAAGTATTTTCTGGCATATACTTAACCTTTGCTAGCTTCAGTTTTCTTATCTACAAAAATGGCACCCGTAGAGCCTGTATAAGTACATAAAATATGTATGTAAAAATGTGCATGCAATTGTTAACTGAGGTTACGTTGAGCTATTGCCAACATTACTTCCTTTTATCACATACAGAAACATAAATTCATATGATTCATTAAGTATGGCTCATAGCTAGGCAGCAGTGATACATGCCTTTAATCCCAGAACGTGGAAGGCAGAGGTAGGCAGATCTCTGTGAGTTCAAGGCAAGCCTGGTCTACATACCAAGTTCCAGGACAGCCAAAGCTACACAGAGAAACCATATCTCAAAGAAAACCAAAACCAAACCAAACCAAAATTAAACAATAGCAACAACAACAACAACAACAATAACAACAACAAAAACCAACATGGTTCATAATGTGAAGTCTTATATCTGCACTTACAACCTCAAGTACAGGGGTTGCTGATGTAAAATTCGGATACAACAAACTGCACTGGTTTTAAGTATACAGTCTGTTGAACTGGTGTGTGTAAACAACTGTTAAAGCATCTTCACAATTCCATATAGTAAATATATCTACTAATCTTTGTCACCAATTGATATTTATTGGAATAATAAGAAAATATATAACTATTATACTGCTCTAAAGAATATAAAACATCAAGGAATGGGGATTATTATTGAATCCCAGTGGGAAATCTTTGCTCCTTACCCAATTTACCAGCCTTTGAGAGGACTAAGAGAAGAAGGAAGAAGTAGCCTCATGCATGAAGGGTGCTAAGATCTCAAACATAGCCCTGCCTGTTTGCAGACTTGCATACGAGTGCAGCTCCACATCAAACTACCTTGGTGCAGACTCAGAATGCTGTGTGGTTTTGTTTTGCTATATTCTTTGCAAATGACACTTATTAATCAGGAAAGCATCTTAGTGCAGACTGGGAAATTTTAAATCCCTTTCATTTATAGGAATTTTTTTTATTAAAGTGTCTTCGAGAATAAACTTGGACAGAGATGGATGGCCATAAAAAGCTAAAATGAAACTTAGCTATAATTTTTAGTGATTTCACAGCCAAGATAGGGACTTTACTTATATTAATAACAGAATGCAGCATTGCAAACCTCCACAGGGCAGTAGGGCTACCTAATTAGCTGGGAACTGGAGACTGTCCAGGCCTCATCTATGGGAGACAAGACTAATAGCTCATCTCTGCCTCAAGTCCTGATTTCACCCTGAATTCTTCCTTTGTTTCATGCAGCATAATGGAGTCCAAGGTTGAAAGCCCCTTAGGCCTTCCAAATGTGCATTTCACCCATGCCCTTTCTAGATGAACTCGCCTTATTTTAGAATTCAAAACACCATGGAGAATGGAAAACACAGAATGTCTATCTGTGTAGTAAGCACAAAAACAACATGGAGTATCCTGTGAGTAACAAGATTTGTTATGACAGGCCATGACAGAGAACTACTTTTTATTATTTTCTTCTGATGAGTTTGTGGCATGTTGGTGACAGAATCACTATAATTACTAAAACTTTGCAAATGTCTACTGGCACTTGAATGAATATATATATATTTGAATTATAGAAGCATGATGGCAAATGTGATCTATTTTAATGGTTCTATTAGTTACTTTTCTGATGCTGTGATAAAACACTATTACCAAGGTAACTTACAGAAGAAAGGGTTTATTTTGACTTACAGGGAGTTAGAGTCCACGATGGTGGAAACAGCACAGGTGCAAATTGGGAGCTCACATCTTAATTTATAAACACTAGGCAAAGAGAGCTAATTTGGAATACTGTGAGATTTTGAAACCTCAAAGCCCACCTCCAGCAACACACTTCTCCCAGCAAGGCATACCTCATAAACCTCCCCAGACAGCATCATCTACTGAGGACCAAGGGTTCAAATACATGAATATATTAGGGCAGGGCATTTCTCATTAAAACTACCACAATGGTTACAGCGATGAATTTATTCACCTTTTCATCAACAAATAATATCTTCACTTCAATGGTAGTCATCGCTATTTGAAACTTCTCATTTATTTGTGTATGGGAGTATACCTTCACAAGTGTGCATATGTGTGTATGTGGATGCCAGAGATTAAAGTTTGGTGTCTTCTTCAAGCTTTTTTCTCTATCTTACATTTTGAAACAAATGCACTGCACTGAATCTAGAAAACAAAGATTTGACCAGACTGTCTAGACAGCAAATCCTATCTCCACCACTACAGTTCTAGCTCTTTATGTGGATTGCTGGAGATCTAAACTCAAATGTTGAGAATAAATTGGTTCCACTGCTTATACAGTAAGCACTTAATAATTGAGCCATTTCCTCAGCCTTTCTACATCGATCATTTCTTTTGATCATTGACTTATTCAGTGGCATGGGGATAACTCTAGAGGCTACCATATAGAGTAGTTCTAAAGCCCAAATGGAACCATGTAATAAAATACTTGCCTAATATCGAATACATTGAAAGTTCTCAATAACAGAATATCTAATTCATTTCTCATACATCTGGACTTGCCACATAGCAAATGACAAAATTATATAAAAGATAACTATATCTTGTCTGAAATTCTAAGGCCAGAAAAGTTTCAAATTTATTTGATTAGATTTTGACATCTTTATCTCTGTGTAATCAGATATCTTGGCATTGCAACTCAAGTCTAAATATGGCACATATATAATGAAGGTGGTTTTATACAAAAGTTTACTGCCCCTACTTAACTCATCATGTCAGGTCAGGTGTAGAATTTTCCATCTTTTACAATACATGGATGCTTCGATTTTGAAGTATATCAATCTTTGGAAAGCATAATCCTATTATCTAAGGCATCCTAAATTTACATATCGCTAAATTCATAGAAACTAAATAGTTAGAATGATCTCCAAAACAACTAACACAGCAGGGGCAGTGCTCATAAAACAACCAAAACTAATCTGTTTGATCTCTGCATAGGAACAAAACCATTAATCAGACATGGCATCAATATCAAGTGGTTACCAAATTGTCAAGGTTGTACATATGCCATCTGACTACATTGGTCTTTGAACAACGCTTTGGATGTATTCCTAGATCATTGGGATCTGATGTAGGAGGTAAAAGGTAATCACAGGAACCCTTAAAATGTCCTATTTTACATGGTTCTTTACATGATTTATCACTATAGTGAAGTATTCAGTGGGGCTACCCAAGTGGATAGGTGAGTACAGGTACATGCTGCCAAACTGACAACCTACATGATTTCAATACCTAAGACCTACACAGCAGAAGGAGACAACAAACTCTGCAAGATTTGCCTATGACCTCCACATGGCCTTGCATATACAAACAAATATACAAAGACATGAGTGCATAAATCAATTTAAAAAAAAGAAGTGTATTCAATATAGCTCAGAAAAATCTCCAACAACCCCTCAACACCCCAGTCATCCCTAACAAGAATAATAAATATACGATCACACTAGTTCAATGGAGCCTTCTCACTCCCTACTTCTACCAAACTGAAGTGTTATTTAAAATGAAAACAAGATTTTAACTTTCACACTCATGCTCAGATTTGTAGGCAGCTTAAAGTGCGGCCTTGGCTTTCCTCTGTAAAAGCATCTTATTGGGACAGCTCTACGCTCCCAAACCCATGGGAGAGAGAACTCACTGTCCAGACAGGTGGGCACTCCTCAGACTGCAGAGTGGGAGAGACCGACAATACTGCCCACCCTTGCCCACATCCCTGGCCCAAGAGGAAACTGAATAGGGCCTCTGGGAAGAGGAAGATAGGGGCACTCAAGCGGCAGGTCCCCTGTGGTCCAGACACCGCCCAGATCTGAAGGGACCACGTCATCAGCTCCCTGCACCCAAATCCCATGGGAGGGAGAGCTAAACATTCAGAGGGGCAGACACACCTGGGAATTCAGAAGAGACTACACTCTGCCCACATTTCTGACTCCAGAGGAAAACACCTAATGCCATCTGGGACTCCTGTGCACAGGGGCCTGGGAAAAGGTGGCGCAGGCCCTTCTGGTTGCTGTCCTCAGGGAGAGCTCAAACACAGCCCCAGGAGAAAAGTTCAACCCCGGGACCAGAGGTGACCAACTTTTTCTGTCTTCTGACCTGCCTGGTGGATTCAGGGACACGCAGAGGAACAGCTGAAAACTAGTAGACAGGAAAGACTACACGCCTGAAAGCAGAACACTTGTTTCATAATCACAAAAGAAAACAGGAAAACAGGTCTACAGCAACTTAACACAGGCCTATAAGACAGTCAAGCCACTGTCAGAAATAGCAGAACAAGGTAACACCAGAGACAACCTGATGGCAAAAGGCAAGCGCAGGAACCCAAGCAACAGAAACCAAGACTACATGGCATTATCGGAGCCCAATTCTCCCACCAAAGCAAACACGGAATATCCAAACACACCAGAAAAGCAAGATCTAGATTTAAAATCAAATTTGATCATGATGCTGTAGGACTTCAAGAAAGACATGAAGAACTCCCTTAGAGAAACGCAGGAAAACATAAATAAACAAGTAGAGGCCTACAGAGAGGAAGCACAAAAATCCCTGAAAGAATTACAGGAAAACACAATCAAACCGGTGAAGGAATTAAAAATGAAAATTGAAGCAATAAAGAAAGCACAAAGGGACACAACCCTGTATATAGAAAACCAAAGGAAGAGACGAGGAGCCTTAGATCCAAGAATCACCAACAGAATACAAGAGATGGAAAAGAGAATCTCAGGAGCAGAAGATTCCATAGAAATCATGACATCAACTGTCAAAGATAATGTAAAACAGAAAAAGCTACTGGTCCAAAACATACAGGAAATTCAGGACACAATGAGAAGATCAACCCTAAGGATAATAGGTATAGAAGAGAGTGAAGACTCCCAGCTCAAAGGACCAGTAAATATCTTCAACAAAATCATAGAAGAAAAATTTTCCTAAACCTAAAGAAAGAGATGACCCATAAGCATAAAAGAAGCCTGCTAGAACTCCAAATAGATTGGGACCAGAAAAGAAACTCCTCCTGTCACATAATAGTCAAAACACCAAAGGCACAAAATAAATAAAGAATATTAAAAGTAGTAAGGGAAAAAGGTCAAGTAACATATAAAGGCAGACCTATCAGAATCACACCAGACTTTTCGCCAGAGACTATGAAAGCCAGAAGATCCTGGACTGATGTCATACAGACCCTAAGAGAACACAAATGCCAGCCCAGGTTACTGTATCCTGCAAAACTCTCAATTAACATAGATGGAGAAACCAAGATATTCCATGACAAAACCAAATTTA